>NW_007255294.1:110716-122707 GCF_000164805.1 Carlito syrichta | reverse complement strand
CACCTCCCTTGTACCGCAAGTAAAATTAGTGTCCGCCTGGGGTGAGGGATGTGCTTGAAGTTTCACTGGACGAAGGGAACCGAGTCCTCGCTGGACGCCGGGCTGAGGGTGGGCGTCCGGGCCGTAGTGGCGCCCGGGCAGCTGCGGACTCCCCAACTTCGACTCAGGCCCTTCTGCCCTCCCGGGCACTTACTGCGGTCTCTCAACTTTCACTGTCTAGGCTCTTCGCGGCTCCGCCACCCCTTCGGGACGCTGCGCGCGCTGCCCCGGCAACCGTCACCAGGGAAACCAACGTCACGCGCGTGACGTCAACACGTCTCTACGGGGGCCGAGGGAGCGCCGCGACTTCCGAAAGCGATCCAGGCGTCCAATGTCCAGGCGGGGGCGCGTTGGGGGTACGGAAGCCGGCCCCGCGTGCTTGAGACTAAATCTTCTGGAGTACGTTTTCTAAGTTTTGTGGACCACACGTCCTGCACAGAGACGCACATTCTGCTGACCTTCAGGGGAACTATCCACCATGAAATTTATTTTAGCCATCCAGATACCCATTCAGGTATCTTTGAAAAATGCAAAACCATGTGGGGAAAGGTTATGTTATGGTGAGTTTAAAAAGCAGGACGCAAAATAGCAATGCTAAACAAATAGAATTGTGTCTTTTCAAACTAGGCACAGAACCAAGACTGAAATAAATTTTTTTTTTTTGAGTTGGAGTCTCACTCTGTCGCCCAGACTGGAGTGCAGTGGCTGCAGACTCAGCCTGCTGGGCTCCGGCGATCCTTCCGCCTCAGCCTTCCAAGTAGCCGGAATTACAGGCATGCGCTACCACGCCCGGCTGATTAAAAATATTAAATGTGGTTATATCTGCGTGGTGGGATTGCAGTGCTGTCTTTATTTTTGCATTTCAAAGGCTTTTTAAAAATAACGAACGTGGTTTATTTCCGTAGAGGGAAAAACACTTGTATGTTTTTTTTTAAAAACACCTTCCCATATGAGACACTATTATATTTCAGAGCTGTTATGGGGATAGGAGGCATATTTCTAGGGAAGATGATCCAAGGGAATTTTCAAATATTTATTCAGGACTTTATGTTTGAAAGCTTTGATATCTCACAGTTGTTTCCCCCCCCCCCCCACTCCCATAAAGTGAATACCCCGTAGACATGCATGAGAAAATGTGGCATCATACTACCTTTAGCACTGCAGGTATAAACTCAGAGGTTTCTGATGAAGAAATAATGGGTCTTTCCAGTTGCCTGCCTGAACTAACGGTGAGAGACTTGGAAATGTAACATGTAACACCAAAGAGGCAAAGAGTGGGATTGGGTAGAAAGAAGCCTCAAATTAGATCTTTCATATGGTGTGTGTGTGTGGGGGGGCATGGCATGGAGTTTCATCGGCTCACTTCATGACCACAAGGGGACTATGTGGCATGGGATAGTGAACAGCCAGGTCTACTTAGAGAGCTCTGGGAAAGCATTGTCACCAACAGAAAGCCAGGTTTCCATTAAGATAAGAAGAGCATGCTTTGGGAGGCAGAAACAGGAAGATTGCTTGAAGCCAGGAGTTCAAGACCTGCCTGGGCAACATAGGGAGACCCTGTCTCCACACATACAAAAAAACCCAAAATAAAAAAATTAACTATAGTATGGTGAAACACCATAGTCCCTGCTACACAGGAGGCTGAGCCAGGAGAATTGCTTGAGCCCAGGAATTTGAAGTTACAGTGAGCTATGATTGCACCACTCACTGCACTCCAGCATGGATAACAAAGTGAGACCCTATCTCTAATAAAAAGAAGAAGAAGAAGAAGAAGAAAAAAAGATAAGAACATGCTGTGATACAGGAGAATTTCAGTAAAAACATTTTAGAAAGTTTGGGAAGGGGGGGTAACATTTTGTCCCAGCAATTCAAGGATTGTTTTTGACAAGAATATCATTCTCACAATAACCCATTCTTTAAAAACCAGGAACAATATTCCTCTAAGTTTGTTACCTTTCCCCTATCATCGCTAAGGCTTTCCTTCCATTTTTTTCTATCCATTTATACAGTCCCTCAAGAATTTTCTGTAGTTCATAAACTTGACATTTTATCAACCAGGAAGCTGAAGATTCTGGGTCATCATGTATTTCCTCTTGTAGATCATACAGATGTTTTAAGTCCAGACCAATTTGTTTCTTTAATCAGAAGTACCTGCAGGACACAGCTCTTTATCTTTGGTTTGTTTGCTTTTTAATTTGAAAATTTTATTGAGATTATTACAGATTCATATACAGTTGTAAGAAATAATACAGAGCTCCCCCTTCCACTTTATTGGTTTCCCCCAATAGTAACATTTTGCAGAACTATAGTACAATATCACAACCAGGATATTGACATTGATACAATCCATTGACCTTATTTACATATCCTCAATTTTACTGTATTCATGCTGTGTATTTAATTCTATATACTCTTACCATGTGTAGGTTCCTGTATCCACCACCAGTCAAGATAACAAACGCCATCACAAGGGTCCCTCTGCTGTTTTTTTTTGAGTTGGAGTCTCACTCTGTCGCCCAGACTGCTGGGCTCCGGCGATCCTTCCGCCTCAGCCTTCCAAGTAGCCAGAACTACAGGCGTGCGCTACCACGCCCTGCTGATTTTTTGATTTATTGTAGAGATGAGGTCTCACTGCCCAGGCGGGTCTTGAACCCGCGGACTCAGGGAATCCACTCACCTCAGCCTCCCAAAGGCGCAGGATTACAGGTTGAGCCACCGAGCCTGGCTCTGCTGTGCTTTTATAACCATATACCTCCCTCCTACTTCTTGCCTTAGTGTCTAATTCCTGATAACCACTAATCTGTCCTCCATTTTCAAAATTTTGTCACTTCAAAAAATGTTATATAAGTGAAACACAGCATGTAACCTTTCTAGGATTGCTTTTTTTAAAAAGGATAATTCTTTGGAAGTTCATCCAAGTTGTGTGTATCAATAATCCATTACTTTTTATTGCTGAGTAGTATTCTATGGTATGGATGTACCAGTTTGTTTAACCATTTACTTACTCACTGAAGGACATCTGGGTTGTTTTCATTAGGAACAATTATGATTCAGCTGCTGTGAACATTCATGTATGGGTTTTTGTATGAACATAAGTTTTCATTTCTATGAAATAAATGCACAAGAATGTATTTGCTGGGTGGCATAACTGCATATTTAGTTTTACAAGAACTTGCCAAACTGTTTTCAGTGACTATGCCATTTTACATTCCTACCAGAAGTGTTTGAGTGATTCAATTTCTCTACATCCTTGCCAGCATTTAGTGTTGTCACTGACACTGTTTTTACTTTGGTCATTTGAATGGGTGTGTAGTGATATCTCATTGTGGTTCCTAATGTATTATACATGTGGATAATGATGTTGAACACTTTTTTCATGTGCTTATTTGTGTATTTTCTTTGGTGAAGTGTCTGTTCATGTTCCATTTTGCCCATCTTCTAACTGTTGAGTTTTGAGAATTCTTTATATATTTTATATAGTAATCCTTTACTAGATATGTGGTTTGCAAATATTTCTAATTGGTAGCTTGTCCTTCAATCCTCTTCACTTGGGCTTTCACAGAACAGGTTTTGAGTGTGATGGGGTCCAGTTCATCATTTCTTTTGTGGATTGCGCCTTTTAATTTTATTATTATTAATATTTTAACCATCTATAGGACTCTGATTGATGTGATTGTGCTTTTGATTTCAAGACTAAGAAACTCTTCGCCTAGCCCCGGATCCCAAAGATTTTCCTCTGTTTTTCTAAAGGTGTTAGAATAAGTTATTTTGATGTATTTTTATATAAGGTTTGAGATTAGGTCAAGGTTCTTTTCTTTTGTCTAGGATGTTCAATTGCTCTAGCTCCATTTGGTGGAAGGCTGTGCTTCCTCCATTGAATTCCTTTTGGAACCTTTGTTAAAAATCAGTTGAGCAAACTCAACAACAGCAAAACCCAATTCAAAAATGGGCAGAGAGCTTCAGCAGACATTTCTCCTAAGAAGACAAACAAGCTGGGCTCGGTGGCTCAGCCTGTAATCCCGCGCCTTTGGGAGGCTGAGATGAGTGGATTGCCTGAGCCCGCGGGTTCGAGACCCGCCTGGGCAGCGAGACCTCATCTCTACAATAAATCAAAAAATCAGCCGGGCGTGGTAGCGCATGCCTGTAATTCCAGCTACTTGGAAGGCTGAGGCGGAAGGATCGCCGGAGCCCAGCAGGTCGAGGCTGTGGTGGCCAGGAGCGGCCACTGCACTCCAGTCTGGGCGACAGAGTGAGACTCCAACTTAAAAAAAAAAGAAGACAAACAAATGGCACATGAAAAGATGCTGAGCATCACTAGCCAATAGGGAAATGCAAATAAAAACCACAATGAGACAGCATTTCACACCCGTTATGATGGATATTATCCAAAAAATGGAAAGAAAAAAGAAAGTGTTAGCCAGGATGTAGAGAATTTGGAACCTTTGTGCATTGCTGGTGGAAGTGTAAAATGTTATAACCACTGTGGAAAACAGTTTGGCAGCTCCTCAAAAAGTTAAACATAGAATTATCATATGATCTAGCAATTCCACTTCTAGGTATATGCCCAAAAGAATGGAAAGAAGGGACTCAAACAGATACTTGTACACCAATGTCCATACTAACATTATTCACAATAGCTAAAAGGTGGAAACAACCCAAGTGTCCATCAACAAATGAATGGATAAACACAATGTGGTATATGTACACAATGGAATATTGAGCATTAAAAAAGAATGAAATTCTGATATATGCTACAACATAGATGAACCTTGAAAACGTGCTAAGTGAAATAAGCCAGACACAAAAGGACAAATATTGTATGATTCCGCCTATATTAGCTAGAAGGGACAAATTCATAGAGACAGAAAGTAGACTAGAGGTTGCTAGGGTGTGGGGGAGGGGGAAGCAGAGCGTTATTGTTAAAGTGCACCAAGCTTCTGTTTGGATGATGAAAAACATTTTAGAGGCAGATGATGGTAATGGTTGCTAACATTGTGAGTATACTTAGTTTCACTAAACTGTACACTTAAAAATGGTTAAAATGGTAACTTTTATGGGTATATTTACCACAATAAACATTTTTAATCAGTTGAACATATTTGTGTAGGTATAACTGCTTTTCTTCTAACTCCTAAATTAGGTTTTTCCCCACAGTTCTACATAGCTTGAACTTTAAAGTGGGACCTTTATCTATGCTTATTGATCTTAACGATAACAGGGTCACCAAGTAGATTTCCCCTCATTGAAACTGTTTCTCCAACAAATAAGTAAATATAAAATAAGCAGTGATCATATTCTTATTATGAAAAGCAGAATTGAATTGAACAAAGTCAGAGGTGGTAATACTTGAGTTTTAACTCTGACATTAGTCAAGTAACAAACCTCAACTTTCTTCTTATAATAGCAACAGCACTCTTATAATCATGACAAATAGGTATGAAAATGCTGTGTAAAATGTGAAATGCTCTTCCATAATCTATATTATTATTATCTTAGTAGTAGTACATATTACTACTGGTACTGTATTACTGCAAGTTTACTGTTTTGCCTTATAATGGAAGTTTTGCTGCAGCTTAAAACCAAGGTCCCATTTGGCTCCCTACATTCAGAGCTCTTACTCTAGATCTCAGCTTTGCAGGCCCAAAATCCAATTTGGTCATTACACCATGAGTATCTGTTGGGGCTAGACTTACATTAGTTATGTGTAACTGATATGTAAACCAGGAACACTAAGTCTCTAGTTTATATTCCGGTGTTGTGAACCATATCCAGAGACTCTCCCTTCCCACAATCAGAGACCCAGGAAGCCAAGAGTCATCAAAAAGATATTTTGAGCAAGGATTCAGGGCAAACAGAGGCAAACTGCCTTGAGAGATTTTGGCCCAGGGTTAAGCCTTATTAAATTATTCTACTTTATAAACAGGAGCTCCACAAAGATAAACTTTGTTCATTTTCTCCAGATTCAAGACCCTTCTTGCTGGAAGTCCCACCTCTTCAACTTGCCATGGATTTGGGCTTACTTTATTGACCACCAGCCTTTCATTGTCTCACTAGCACATTTTGTGTTTTAGCTTAACATCACTTTGGCTACAATCTTATTTTGTCCATGAAGCTTTTTGTCTAAGATGTGTTTGTATATATTGACCTCATTCACCATATGCTGACTTTACTTGAAAACTCAATGTTCTGCCAAGACTCATCAATCCTTAGTTCCAAGGGACCTCTCTGATGGATGAGATCTCCGCTGGTTCTCCACCAAGCCTTCGGCACAAAACTGGTAATGTATTTTTACTTTCTCCCCAAATTTCTCAATTCTGTTCTTGGCTCATATCACAGTCTTTCAAAACACTTGGATGAAAGTTAACTGATTTCAGTAATTACCAGTTTCTCCCTTGTTAACTAGGGTCCCTGGTACCTTGTACACTTATTAGTATTTACCTCCACAGTAAAGTCCATTTGTACGTAGGCATCTCCTCAGCTTCCTCATAAAGGCCAAAACAAATATTGACTAGTGTTAGGTGGCAGAAATAGGAGGTGAAGAGCCTAAGTTTAAAATGGTGGCAACAGGGAGAGGAAAAGGCACACTCTGAGTGGTAAGAGACTTTGCTTATGAAAAACTGGCAGACTTGCAGACTTGTTTGCTATGGATAAAAGAATGGAAGGAAGGAAGATACCAGGGGTGGCTGTGGGAGATGGGGATATCACTGACAGAAAGAGTGAGCGAGGAAGGAGCACGAGTAGGGAAGACAGTAGATATAGTGGCAGACAAGGTGAGATTAGGTAGGGACGATGAAACTGAAAAGTGTGATATTTTAGTCACTCTCTAACACTTTAGAGTTACACTGAGAATAGGAAGAGGGCCTAACACCGATAGAAGATGCTCAGAATACTACAGCAAGGGCCTGTCCTGGGATTCCTTGAGGGGACCCACTGGACACTAGCCTGCACTAGGCTCATTTATCACTATGAATTTAGGAGAAAATTTTCTAACTTTTGCCTTACTAAATTCTTTCTTTTGCTTCATTTCAGTGACTAAGTGGAAAGTATGCTTCATTTATCTAAGAGTGAAACTAGGTTGCATGAGCAGTGCTAGTTCTTCCATGAACTTATAGCAGGAAAATCACTCACTGATAAAGTAGCAACCCAGTTGAGGCTGGGGCATGTTCCAGTTTCCTCTCTCAAATTTCCTCATTCTATCTGAAGAGCTTTCGAACAAGATCAAGGGTATAAATACTGGGGGTGCCAAAAAATGTTTACATATTTTAAGCGATGCTATCTATGTATTACTTTTTGAAGCTGAATTGCACTAGACTAGCAATGTGTACTATGACTTTCACTTTCACTAGCATTAATCAAATGAATGCTAGTGTCACCACGCAACAGGCAGGACAAAGAAAATGTCATTTGAGGAGCACAAGACCATTTTGCAGTGGTATTTGAAATTCAAGAATGTTATGGAAGTACAACGAGGGCACGAGTATGCAACAGAACCCCCAAATGTCTAACAATCACACGCATTCGTGATAAGTTTGAGATGCACGGTACTCTGTATGATGTGCACAAGGGAAGATCTAGGAGGCCCTGCACATCTAGCAAGTACTGCAGTAGTTCGTCACGCTGATGGTAACCACTTTGAGTACCTCTTGTAATTTCAGAAGTAAAACGTGACTTGTATTCATCTTTTGTAAACAGTATATATTGAGTACTACAATTTTAATAGTTTTTTCCCCCTTACTTAAAATGTGCAATTTTTTTGATTCCAGTCTAACTGATGAAGTAGAGTGAGTGTATTTAGGGGGCTTTTACGTGTGGAGTCAAATTCCAACTCTCACCACCAGATGTCACTGTTGCACATCAACTAGAAATAGGTAGGTAACTTTTTTCCTACAGATAATAGGCTAAATGTAAAAAAACTGATTTATTCTAATTAATTCAACAAACACTTACACGAGCCAAGCACTAATGGCAGATGCTCTGGATGAAGGCCATCATGCCTTTCCACTGGGGGAAAGAGGCATGGAAACAATCACATCCAACATTAAACACCAAGGAATCAAACTCAGTGAAAAATCAACAAACTAACTCCTTCAAGTAGAATATTGTTTCCTCTGGAAAAGTTTCTCCAGCCCCAACCCTGGGTTAGGTCCCCCAGTCAGATGTTCTTGTTGCTGCCTTTGCCTAATATTCATGCTTTCTTGCGTTGGGGCCCAGAAACCAATACCTCAAAATATGGCACTTTGCCATGCTGAAATAAATTCAAGGTCTCTCTGATAAACGGATACCTACCCTCTCCTCTCGCGTGAAGCTGTTCTTTGAAGTTCCCTTATCTACCTAAGTTTGGGCTTGCCAAAGAAAAAAACAAATTACCTCTGGTCCTTTCCTTTAGTTTTCATTAACTTAACTCACATTGCAGGAAAAGAGACGAATCTGTCAACACACCCAGACATACTTTTGTCACCAGCCATTGTCTACTCCGGGTCCAACAGGCTTTGTCCCAGGACACTTTGTTCTCCAAGTCCATTGTATGCTCCTAAAAATCATTTACTATCCCTCAAATTGTCACATTTTCCCCAGCTCCCCTTCTGCTATGAAGGATATATAAACATCTGCACACCCTGTGATTCCATGTTATGCACATTAATATAAATTTAAAGCCTTTTATCCTGTTAATATGCCTTTTGTCAGTGGATTTTTCAGTGAATCTCTAGTAATGAAATTATTAAATCATTAATTTCAGCCAACCAAGAGATTACTGGGAATAAGTGTAAGTTTTGAATATATTTAAGCTGTAGAACTAAGGAAATAAGAGGATGAGAGAATGGCATGTAAACATTCAGAGGGAAAAGGGGAAGTTGCCCCTTGACCTGCACAGCTGTAATCACTTACTTAATGCCAACTTTCCCTGCTAGATTATAAATTCTGAGTGCAAGGTTCATGTGTCTCCTGTACTGCTGCATTGCTATACTTAACAAAGCAATAATAGTTATAGCAAGTATAGTTATAGCAAGTTATAGCAATAATAGTTATAGCAAGTATCTATTGAGCTTAATAATATGCATCAGGTACTATGCTAAGCAAGTCCTTTATATTCACTATTGTATTCAACCCAAACACTTTCTCCCGCTGATATCCCCATTTTACAAACAAGAAAACCATGGCTACTCGGCTAGGAATGGTAGAACCATGAACTCATGTCTTTCAATAAGAAATAGTATCACATCCACTTGAGCCACCTAATTTACCATTTACCAACCTTATTTACCAGTCTCCTTGTTGGGCAAGAAATTTCACTCATTTTTTTCTTGAAAAGTTATTGCTCATTACCATCTAACACTATTTTTATCCTTCTCTCCCTATCCTCTACCATTTGCCTAGATCAGTGACTCCCAAATTTTTATTTAAACAAAATCAATAGTGTATTCATCTGTTAGAATGAAAAATTTCTGAAAATGTAGTGAAAACTGATGCAGAAAGGTTAACACTAAGTTACTGGACTTGATAAACAAATAATTTGAGCAGTCAAGCAACATTTGGCCTAGAAACATTTTCAATATTTCCAAGAAAAATGTGAACTAAGAATTTTATATCTAGCCAAATTGTTTTTACTATGCAAAGGCTACAGATAAACACATCTGCACATGCAAAATTTTAGCGGAATTGTTTTATGAATCTTTCTTAAGGAAACTTATTTAATCATTAAGTTCCGTCAACCAAGAGATTACTGGGAATGTTTATAAGTTTTGAATATATTTAAACTGTAGAACTAAGAAATGTGAGGATGACAGAACAGAATGTGAACATTGTGTTCTCACAATTACAAACGATACAACGAACAAAAATTGAGGGGAAGGGGAAAGAAAGTGGAAGTAGAGTAAATTAACTATTGGTATAATTGTTGGGAGTCAGAGCATATCAGTTAAAGCTAAGCTGACAAGTCAAACAGAAGTATAATCATATTTAACAGTACAAGAATAAACTCTAAGAAAGATAATATTATTGACCAGTCCTGGGAGGTAGAGGAGGTAGAGGAAAGGAACACGATATGTTTAAATATTGCTCATAAGGAATTATTAGTGACTGAAAAAAGTAGAAGAGTGTTATAATTATATGGGCAACTACCAGAACAAAAATTACCCACAAAAAGGAAAGAAAATAAAACATACCATATTATAAAATATTTTTTAAATCATCAAAACAGAAAGTAGAACATGATAAAAGTAGGGAATTTTTTTCAAAGACAATTTTCGGAAACTTATTCCTAAATTTGTTTCTCTACAAAAAGCGTATCCTTCATGAAACAATTATGAGGACTGCCTACAAGCATCTCTTATGTCTACTCAAAGCTGAGAAAATAGTTCTTAATACCTTTAAATAATATTTTTAAAGCACTTTCACATAGTTACAGTAATGATTTACCTGCTAGACAAGACCACAGAAGTTACCTCGTACAACTCTCTTTCATAGATAGGAAAAGATTGATTTGGTCCAGACTACAGTCAGTGGTAAGTGAAGATCATGCTACAACCTCTTGTATAATTTTATTATAACTGTTGTCACTCCAGCATTAATTTCACACAAGCCAACATTTCAAGTCTTTAACACCTGTTGGCATCTACCACTTAACATCCCTGCACTTCTAAACAAAATGTTTCAAAAGAGTAGATTGCTGTCCTTAAAGAACAATCCCATCCAATCTAAGCCAGAAAAAAATGCATAACCATGTGATCAGCTCAATATAATGGAATACAGGTTATTAAGCTAGACTGCCCAGGTTCCAGTCCCAAACCTGCAACCTCCTCTATGTGACCTTAGGCGTATTACTTAAGCAGTTCATGCCTCAGTCTCATCTGTGAAAAGAGGATCTTAGTTCCTACCTCTTAAGTTATTAGGAAACTTAAATGACATACATCAAAAGTGCTTAGAGCAGTGTGTAGCACATAGTAAATGCTTGATAACTGTTAACCATTATTTCTATTTGGTATTCTTTTTTTTTGAGAGAGACATGGTCTCACTGTTGCCCAGGCTTAAGGGCAATAATACAATCAGGCACGTGCCACCACACCCAGCTAATTTTTTTTATTTTTTGTGGAGACAGAGTCTCACTATGTTGCCCAGGCTGGTCTTGTACTCCTGGCCTCAAGTGATCCTCCTACCCTGGCCTCCCAAAGGTTTGAGATTACAGGCGTGAGCCACTGCGTCCAGACATGGGAGATATTCTTTAACTGTGGTTCCTACCAAAGGTACAACACATTTTATCTTTTTTTCTTGGAGCTTAATTTTTATGCTACTTTGAGGAATGAAATAAATACAAAGCGTTTGACATGTTCACTTACTTTAATAAAGGAATATATATCATGTTATCACTACGGAATGTAAGTTCAGGTTAGACAAGAGAATTTCACAAGTGCAATGAAGCATTCTGTAGTATATCAAAGTTTGTGTATAATGTCTGGCTATGCCATCTTGCTCATAAATCATTAATCACTTTCACTGAAGATAATTTGATTAGTTTAATGTTTACAGTTCTTAGAAAAAAATAAACAATGCATTCATTTGAAAAGTATTCTTAATTTATCTTTGCATTAGCACTTAAAATACATATTTTTATTTCAAGGTAACATTTAAAAATTATTTTAATATAACAGCAGCAAAAATATAATTCTGCAATTGTATAAGAGCTAACCTGGAATCCATAATTAAGTAATTCTCATGTTTACAACTGTGATCCTGAAATAAATACTACTACTATGTAGCTTTGTTGTCAGCTTTTTAGGTTTGCTTTAAACACACACATACACTCAGTTGAGTGAGTTTTATAAAGTTATATGCTACACACTTTTTTGAAAAAGATCTAAAAGAGGCAACCAGTCCACAAGACAAGCAGAAAGTTAAATTAGCTGGGATATATATATATAACATCCAATGCATGAGATATCCTGCAGCAACTAGGAG
>NW_007255294.1:99795-110676 GCF_000164805.1 Carlito syrichta | reverse complement strand
TCTTTTGTGTTAATTTTACTCCCCAGTAACCTAGTTCCTTTCTTGCAGGCCAATATTCAAAATACTATGTTACTGTCTGAACCCATTCAAATAATTTATTTTCAACCTAAACATGTAACCCCAATAATGATATGTCTATAACTACAGCAAGCTCCTTCAACAAGACCAAAACAGCATCTCTTCTTCTAAGGTTTAGGTTTTGCCCAGAATTCTCGATACATGGAATAGCCCATACCTAAAGAAAAAGAATGCTAGTTAAGCATTTAAATATTTTCTTAAGTATTCAAAAAATTAAAACCTGTGCATAAAATAGCTGAAAGTAGCACCATTGCTAGCATGTAATACTTATTTACAAGGGGAACAAGACACCAGGAAGTTTAGACTCTTGACTTCTTAAACAACTTAAATTTCTTTTTTTTTGAGTTGGAGTCTCACTGTGTCACCCAGACTGAAGTGCAGTGGCATGTTCCCGGCTACCGCAGCCTCGACCTGCTGGGCTCCGGCGATTTTTCCGCCTCAGCCTTTCAAGTAGCTGGAACTACAGGTGCACGCTACCACGCCCAGCTAATTTTTTTGATTTATTGTAGAGATGAGGTCTCGCCAAGTTGCCCAGGCGGGTCTCAACAACTTAAATTTCTAAAACTCTTTCTATATAGTTTTCTCAGTAGCTAATGTGTATGACTAATTCACAACATTATAATATTACTTTTTTTAAAAAATCAATATTTATCTGGTAACCTTAAAAGTTACATAATACCAGAAGAAGTAAATGAAGTATAATTCCAGTAGAAGCACATAACATCTATACTTGAAAAAATCTTTCAAAAACTCTATAAAATAACTATCAAATGTCTGTCCCAGATAATGTATGTTACTACCAACCCCATTTGCATGTCTAGACTCTTCAATGAGAAGTATAAATTCAGTGATAGGATTACTTTTTCTTTCTTTCTTTAAAACTTTAGTACAATATATCATAGACAGTAAACGTATGTCACTACTTGATTATTTTTATTAATACAATTTTTACATGAAAATGAATATGAATGATATTTTCAAACTGTTTAAACATCAGCTAAAAGCATGTATCTTATTTTGTTTGTAATGAAATGCCTTAATGGGAAACCAAAATTTGAAAATTTCCTGTAGGAACTTACCAACAGTCATTGCTCCTACAACAAAGCCTTGGGCTGCCACTCGCATGTGGATCAGGTGAAGAGACATTTTGGTATTTCCCCTGTTCTTCAATTTGTATAATCCATATGCAACAATTGCTGCAAAACCTGCCATTCCTGTAAAACAAAGTCAGAGGTATGCCAGATGTTGGGGGGGGGAAGAGGTAAGCAGGATGTTTTTTATCATCAATCAATGTATTGTCTATTATCTTTAAAGGTTGCTTTATCAGACCATTAATTAGCTAACATACAAACTGAGTTTTTCATTTTTTTCCTCAGAACCAAAAAGTCTTTAAGCAAATAGTAGCAGATCCAGAAAGTCAGTATTAACTTTTGAAATAAATTCCTTTAAGAGTGTTAGAGAAATAAGATTATGATTATTACAACAAAACAAGTACGATCTTGAGTTAGGGAATAAATTTATAACGCTTTCTCTCTGCCTTACTTCCCTTTTTAAAGGTAATCAATTCATATAGCAAAGAGAGTCCTACACATTACTATCACTGAGAAACATCTCACCTGAATACTTCAAACTGAGATACTGTACTGGGAAGATCATAAGTAAAGCACTACATAGGAGAAAGCAATGGAGCAACATTAGTTGGAGTTAAAAGGATTACGACCTTAGAATTCTTTATAGAGCCAAACTCTCATTGATTTTGAGGACAAAAGGAGTCAGAATGTGACCTTGCATGTTTTTGTTTGTTTTTTTGTTTTTTTTTTGAGTTGGAGTCTCACTCTGTCACCCAGACTGGAGTGCAGTGGCTGCTCCTGGCTACCGCAGCCTCGATCTGCTGGGCTACAGCGATCCTTCCGCCTCAGACTTCCAGGTAGCTGGAACTACAGGCGCGCGCTACCACGCCTGGCTAATTTTTTGATTTATTGTAGAGATGCGGTCTCACCAAGTTGCCCAGGCGGGTCTCGAACCCGCGGGCTCAGGCAATCTACTCACCTCAGTCTTCCAAAGCGCGGGATTACAGGCTGAGCCACCAAGCCCGGCTGCATGTTTTTTTTTTTAACTTATTATTTTATTTTATTTTTCTAGAGACAGGGTCTCACTGAGTTGCCCAGGCTAGAGTGCAGTGGCACAATCATAGCTCACGGCAGTCTCAAACTCCTGGGCTCAAGTAATCCTCCTATCTCAATCTCCTTAATAGCTGGAACTACAGGTGCAGGCCCCCACATCCAGATAGATTTTTAAAATTTTATTTAGAGACAGGATCTTACTCTGTTGCTCAGGCTGGTCTCAAACACCTGGTTTTAAATGATCCTCATTTAAATGCCTCAGCCTCAGGTGAAACTGAGATTACAGTCACAAGCCCCAAGACCTAGCTTGTTTTCAAAGTATATCATCCATGTACTTTTGTTTTAGTTTGTTTTTAGAGACAGAGTCTTGCCTGTTTCCCAGGCTAGAGCACAGTAGTGCAATCATAGCTCACTCTAACCTCAAGCTCCTGGCATACTCCTATATCTGGCTAATTTTTAAAAATTTTTTGATTGAGACAGAGTCTTGCTACGTTGCCCAGGCTGCCACCTGTTAATTATAAAACCTAAAAGAAGTAATCAGTCAATAAAAACAGTGACTCAAAACAGACAGTCCAAGAAATAAAGACACAATGGGTGAAATAAAATGGCAAGCAATAAAGCTAGTAAAATCTATGTTGATTCTTTGAAAATGACTAGGTATAATGTAGAAAATTTAATAATAAAAATTAAGAATCTGGAACTAAGGCTATGATTATTACAACAAAATGTGTTAAAGGTCTTATCTTTTGAATTAGGAAATGAATTTATATTCATTTTAGTACTTAAAATACTATATCCTGGTTGACAATGAAAAGATAACCACTAGCAGTATAGGAACAGTTGCAGAACTTCCAAATCATTAGAAGAAAAAATTTTTTAAAAGTAAAAATTAGAAAGTATAACAAATAGAAAATATCAAGTAAATAGTAGAAATAAAACTAAGAGTTTTTGCAATAAATATCAATATAGGTTAACATCCTCTACTAGGTTAAAAAAAGAAAACCTGAATATATGCTTTGTACAGGACATAAAACTAAAATAACACTAAAGAGTTAAAAATATAAGGGTAGGCAAAGATAAGACTAGGCAATGCAAATAAAGAGAAAGCAGGAGTGGTAATACTAATTAATATCAAAATAGAATTCTAGGTAAAGAGCACTGACTATACCATACACACAGACATTTTATAATAAAAGACTGATTTCTGACTACATACCATACAACCAAAACTTAGCAATCAAAATTAAGATAACACAAGAAAAGAATTATACAGCAATATAAATTATGAACATAGATATAAAATTTCTAAATCAACTACTAGCTTATCGACTATAAAACTATATTTTCTTTCTTTTTTTTTTTTTTTGAGACAGGGTCTTGCTATGTTGCCTGGGTTGGAGTGCAATGGCTATTCACAAGTGTGATCATCGCACACTATAGTCCTAAAGGCCAATTTCAAAGTAAACGGGTAAGCTCTTTTCCAGAAGGTAGAATAAAGAAAGTGTACTGGCTTATGAGGTATCTAAACATACCATTAAGTTTCTGGTAGATAGAGGAACAGAACAAAGCACAAAACAGGTGCAGTAGCTGAGTAACAGATCTCTTGTGTGAATGTTTAGCATATGGCACAGACATTTCAAATCAATGGGAAAAGAATGCAAAATGTGTATGAGAGGGGAATGCAAAAAATCCCAGAATTTATTTATAAAAAATTATGTAATTTTTCTTACATGTTTAAACTTCAGTCACCTTCAGTGTACTCTGATGCAATACACCTGTCAAGTCACTTTTTCCATGCTCAAAACAATTCTCTTTTTTTTTTTTTTGAGTTGGAGTCTCACTCTGTCGCCCAGGCTGGAGTGCAGTGGCTGCTCCCGGCCACCACAGCCTCGACCTGCTGGGCTCCGGCGATCCTTCCGCCTCAGCCTTCCAAGTAGTCGGAATTACAGGCATGCGCTACCACACCCGGCTGATTTTTTTTTTTTTTTTTAATTGTAGAGATGGGTCTCCTTGCCCAGGCGGGTCTCGAACCCGCAGGCTCAGGCAATCCACTCACCTCAGCATCCCAAAGGTGCGGGATTACAGGCTGAGCCACCAAGCCCGGCTAACAATTCTTGAACTTGTCAATTTTGATGCCTTTTCATGCTTCTGCCGTGTTTTTTTTTTAAATTGAATTGGAGTCTCAGTCTGTCGCCCAGACTCGAGTGGCAGTGGCACGCTTCCGGCCACCACAGCCTCGACTTGCTTGCTGGGCTTGGCGATCCTTCCGCCTCAGCCTTCCAAGTAGCCGGTACTACAGGTGCGCGCTACCACACCCAGCTAATTTTTGATTTATTGTAGAGAGGAAGTCTCGCCACGTTGCCCGGGTGGGTCTCGAACCTGCAGGCTCAGGCAATCCACTCGCCTCGGCCTCCGAAAGTGCTGGGATTACAGGCTGAGCCACCGATCCCGGCCTGCCGTTTTTGTTTCACTTCTTCCATATTGTCAACAAGTTTCTCTTTAAGGACTTTTTTCCATTGGGGAAACAAAAAAAAAATGTCACTTGGGGCGAGATCACATGAATAGAGAGGGTGGGACACAGGGTTCATGCCGTTTTTTGGTCAAAAACAGCTAAATACTCACAGTAGTGTAGGCAGGTGCACTTGTAAATCACCCATCGCGAAATGGGCACACATGCTGAAAGAATCTCCAAAAAACTCACTGAAGCTGAACACAGTGTCTCACAACAAAGCTAGCTGGTACACTGGTGCCAATTGGGTGCTAGAACACCTATTAAGTGGGAACAACCTGTACAAGGGGCCTGCCCTCCAAAAAGATAATTCTGTTTTTTGGGGGTGCCCCCTTGTATACAAAATACTATGTTGGAAAATTAGCTGTCTACATTGAAAAAGAATAACTTGTATTTCACCTCATATTATACTCACAAGTAAATTCTAGACGAATTAGTATCACAATGATAAAACAGCAACATAATATAGGAACCTAAATAATTCTGGAGTCATGAAGTCATTGCAACAAATAAGAAAACATTAAAATCCAAAATACATAGTAATTATAATTTAATTAGAAAAAGACAACCTAGTTAAAAAACAAAAGAAAATAAAAACAAGAGAATTCATAGAGGAGGAAGCCTGAATGGACAATAAACATGAAAAGATGCTCAACCTCAACCAATAATCACATATGAAATTAAACAAAGTATTTTATATCTATAAAATTGACAAAAATTGAAAAGAATGATAAACCTAGTGCTATTGAGAATATGGAAAAAACCTGCTCATCACAGCCTATTAATGCAAATAATTGTTTTGGTACAATTAAGTATAAAATGGTATTTAGTTTTTACACACACATACTTTTTTGCAACAGTTTATAAAAGCAACATAATAGGAACAATTCTAATGTCCATCAGTAGGGTGATGGTTAAATAAATGTAGTATTTATGTAATACCTAAGACAGGATGTATGTAAATGACAACCCACTAAGACATACGAAAGAAAATTTTGTATTTTCTGTCATCCTTTAAAAATATCTTTCAGCATGTTTCATAATATACCAAATATGTAAGAATAAAATTACCTATATATTATTTTGAAATCAGTAAACACATACACACAAACACACTGGCAGTACAAGCTTAAATTATTTTTCACTGAAGAGATGTACAATCAAAAAATTTTATAGACTACTGTTATAAAACACTGAATATCTATAAAATTAATGATTCAACTATTAAAGATACAAAAATACTTCTATATGCACTGACATGAAAAGATAATGAAGATACCTGGATAAAGAAAAATATTTCATTAAAAATTGTATTAGAAATAATAATTGGCTGAGGGTGGTGGCTCAAGCCTGTAATCCCAGCACTTTGAGAGGCCAAGGTGGGAGGATTGCCTGAGCTCAGGGGTTCAATACCAGCTTAGACAACTTGGTGAAACCTTGTCTCTACAATAAATAAAAAAATAAGCTGGGCATGGTAGTGCGCCTGTAGTTCCAGCTATTCGGAAGGCTGAGGCGGAAGGATCACCTGAGTACAGCAGGTTGAGGCTACAGTGGTTGTTAGCATGCCACTGCACTCCAGTCAGGGTAACAGAGTGAGACTCCAACTCAAAAAAAAAAAAAAATATATATATATGTATATAAAGATATATGATATATAGAATAATATATATAAAATAACATAAAGCTGATATATAATAGTAATAATGTATATTATAGAAATAATTGTATATCTAGAGAATGGAAAAAGCTCACCATTAAAAGTTATGTTTTAAGCTGGGCTCAGTGGCTCAGCCCGTAATCCCGTGCTTTGGGAGGCTGAGGTGAGTGGATTGCCTGAGCCCGCAGGTTCGAGACCCGCCTGGGCAACTTGGCGAGACCTCATCTCTACAATAAATCAAAAAACTAGCTGGGTGTGATAGCGCACGCCTGTAGTTCCAGCTACTTGGAAGGCTGAGGCGGAAGGACCGCTGGAGCCCAGCAGGTCGAGGCTGTGGTGGCTGGGAGCATGCCACTGCACTCCAGTCTGGGCGACAGAGTGAGACTCTAACTCAAAGAAAAAAAAAGTTAGGTTTTAAATAATATGGCTGAAAACACAAGATTAAAATTATACATAGGCATCTCAGTATGATCCTGACTTTGTAAAGGTAAAGAAAAAATTGCAAGAAATACACACATCAAAATGGTAACAATAGTTTATCTAAATGTTGGGATTAATGGTAATTTTTAAATTCTTTATACAATTAAAATTTTTTTAGCCTTTTCTTAAGCTATAACTTACATTACTATAGATTTCACCTTTCTCCCATTTTCAGTGTATATTCAATGAATTTTAGTATGCCTGCAGCCCTGGGCTACACTGTAATAGTCTGACCTCTGGGGGTCTAGAGACTGATCTCTAAGAAAATCTGGACACCAAGGATTGGTGGACTTCCCTGGATGGTGGAACTTTGTGCTGCCACACATAACATCATTACTGGAAGAATTAAGTGTTCCTCTCCTTCCTTCTCACACACAACTTCCCTGGAAGGGGATACCTGGAATCCTGTGCTTTGGTTTCTCCTGGACTTCATCCCATATACCTTTGTTGATTTAAAACTATCTCCTTTTACTGTAATAAACCATAGCTACGACTATAAAGCTTTTCTGAGTCTTGTGAGTCTTGGTCAATCATTGAACTTGAGGGTGGTCTGGGGTCCCCTGACACAACATTATTCACTGAAATAAGAGTCAATAAGTCTGAATACATACCGAAAATTTTTGTGATGCTATTTTTTTTGGAGTTGGGATCTCACTCTGTCATCCAGGCTGGAGTGCAGTGGCATGATCATGGCTCACCTCAGCCTAGACCTCCTGAGCTCAGGTGATCATTCTGCCTCAGCCTCCCGCGTAGCTGGGACTACAGGTGTGTGCCACCATGCCTCAATTTTTTTGATTTTTTTTTGTAGAGATGAGGTCTCACTATGTTGCCTAGGCTGGTCTTGAATTCCTGGGTGTAAGCAATTCTCCCACCTCGGTCTCTCAAACTGCTAGGATTACAGGTGGCAGCCACCAACCTGGCCTGTGATGACATTTTTATCATGCCAATTTAAGCATATTTCAACATTTGAAAAAAAAATTGAAAATAAATTTTTTCAGGATATGCTCAATGAACAAGTTTATTTTCTTTTTCTTTTTTTTTTGTTTTTAGTTGAAGTCTCACTCTGTCGCCCAGGCTGGATGGCACGCTCACAGCCATCCCAGCGGTCGATCCTTACGCTTCAGCCTTCCAAGCAGCCAGAACTACAGGCATGTGCTACCACACCCAGCTAATTTTCTTATTTATTGTGGAGACAAAGTCTCGCCAAGTTCTTTTTATTATATTCAAGCTTACAATAGATTGATTAGAACATCAGAGTCAAACTTACCAATGGGGACAAATGGTGCCTCTTTAGCTTTTCGAATAAGTTTGGATCCCTGATCTTCATCATATGAAGAAAGGGAAACATCTGTATCAGTTGACATAGTGATTGCTTGAAGAATCTTCCTGAAAGAGAATTTCTATAAGGCTCTGTAATTAAAAGCATCTAGAACATTACTAAATATCTGGAAGTACTTAAGATATTCCTAATTTCCATAAAAAACCAGGTACATGTTATCCATAAACTTTAAAAAATATTTTTATAAATTAACTATTTTAATCTATAGCCATGTTTAGGGAGAGCTGCATATATTATTTTGTTGTTTCTCCCATACCACCAATTCGTTTTTAGCACATTATTAAAAACAGTGAAATTTAAAAAAAAAATGAAATTACTTTTAAAATAGCAGCTGTTAATTTTCTGGCTTTCATCAACCCTAATCAACTTTAACTTGACAACTTTAAGATACTTAAGCCAAACTGATAGTTACTATTGCCCCTTCAGTATCATGCTGAAAATCCTACTAAGCAATTTTAAGTGTATTTTAGTGCAGCCTTTATTGCTTTCAACTGCTGATTTATTTACTCCAATGTGGTACCTGGCTTTAATTCTCACCTTTGAACAGTTTCCACTCTATTACACTAATCTCTGTTATTAATGGCGTTTGCCTTTGGGGAAAAAATTATAGTTATTCTGAATAGACAAAATTTCTACTTAACTCATTATTTATTCCTTTTAAGAACAAAGGTTTTTATTTTAAATAATGTTGCTAGAAATGCTTCCTTCAAGCATTTTATTTATTTTTATTTATTATGAGCTAGGACTATCATTTTTAACATCATTGCAGCACAAACTGAACTACCTCCAGAGCCTTCTTAATGATTACCTTCTAAGCTTCAGATCTGCCTTCCTTTACATTTCATTTCCCAGGGTGCCCCTTAAAATTCTCTTCCTTTTTATAATGTTATTCCTTTAATTGGCAACCCCAAAAGGCAAGATACGTGGTACATAAATAAGGGGACAGGGAAAAAAAGATTCATTTCCATTATCATAGGGAGCAAGGCTCCTTTATTCCTTTTCAGTCATATCTCACAGAAGTTAATAGCCCTTTCATTATAATGAGACAACAACAAATTCAATTTCACTTTAACCACAATAACTATGTATACCTCCTTCTTCACTGAGTTATTCTGAACTGTCATTTTTATTCATAGATAAGGGGTCAAACGCAGCATACCATTAAGTGCAGAAGTCAATCAATTACAATAAACTCAAAAGTCAACGGCCCATCCCACTACCCATGTAAAATCTTACCATCATTTCTTTTTATTGTGCATCATACTCCATTTAATAAGAGTGGCTCTCATTTAACACCTTGCCACTCAAGCGGGGCTAGTGACAGTTAAGGCCCTCAAAGAAAATGCAGCTCTAGATGGTGTGCTTAGTTTGAAAAGTGAATTCAACCCTCCAAGCCCCATGCCCATTGAGAAGAGTAAATCCTGTCATCTGACAAAGAAGAAAACCTTAGCTAGATAAAAGATTAGAACTAGACTTTCTCAGCTAGGCTCGGTGGCTCAGCCTGTAATCCGTGCCTTGGGAGGCTGAGGTGAGTGTATTGCCTGAGCCTGAGGGTTTGATACTCGCCTGGGCAACTTGGTGACACCTCATCTCTACAACAAATCAAAAAATTAGCTGGGCGTGGTAGCGCGCACCTGTAATTCCAGCTACTTGGAAGGCTGAGGCGGAAGGATTGCCGGAGCCCAGCAGGTCGAGCTGCGATGGCTGGGAGTGGCCACTGCACTCCAGTCTGGGCGACAGAGTGAGACTCCAACTCAAAAACAAAACAAAACAAACAAACAAACAAAACAGAACTAGACTTTCTCATTGTTTTATTCTATTACTTCCTAACTAAATATACTCCTACTTACTAAGCTTTTATTATATACAATATTCAATACGTTCAAGGTTCAGAATGCTTCCTACATATTTGAAGAGATAAATCATAAACACTGGCCGGGTGAGATGGCTCACACCTGTAATCCCAGCACTTTGGGAGGCGGAGGTGAGAGGAATGCCTGAGTCCAGGGATTTGAGACCAGCCTGGGTAACTTGGTGAGACCTCATCCCTAAAATAAGTCAATAAAAATTAGCCAGGCGTGGTTAGCTACTCAGAAGGCTGAGGCAGAAGGATTGCCTAAGCCCAGCACTCCAGCCTGGAGACACTGACTCAAAAAAAACCCAAAAAGCAAAAAAATCATGAAAACTAAAATAATTAATGGTTCAAAAATTAGATTTTTGGAAAAAGAGAGGATGACAAGAGTTTGATTGACTGCCAACAGCATAACAGAGACAAGACGGACTGAATTTAGAGGGAGTTATATCTTTTAGCTTAAAGAAGGTTTGGGAAGTTTCGCAGAGAAACACTTGAAATTGGCTTTGAAAAACTGCATAAATACAAAGGATCTACATAAGGAAGAATAGGAGACTGAGAAAAAGAAAAGAAAAGAAAAACTGCATAAATGGAGTGATTAAACACCGTATTTATTTTAGGTTGGTATGTTTTAGTTGCCTTCATATCCAATCATAAGCTTCTCAAAGATATAACTACATTTATCACAAATGCTCCTCCCACCTCCCTCAACCTCACATTCTAACCACGTTATATTTCTCTTAGATTTTCTCTATACCTCCAAGCCTTTGCACAAACAAATTTCTCTATTTTTTTTTTTTTTTTGAGTTGGAGTCTCACTGTTGCCCAGACTGGAGTGCAGTG
>NW_007255294.1:87467-99764 GCF_000164805.1 Carlito syrichta | reverse complement strand
CCTGCGGGCTCAGGCAATCCACTCACCTCAGCCTCCCAAAGGCGCGGGATTCCAGGCTGAGCCACCGAGCCCGGCTTAATTTCTCTATTTTTAACAGTTTTCTTCCCTTTCCATCCCCTTCAGATATTTCCTAGCTAACTCCTCCCACTTTTTCAGGTTCCTATCTTAATCGATCTCCTCTAGGAAGTCTTTGATGCTTAGTTTCTAAGTGTTTTGGTTATGCAGTCCCACAGGACCCTGTATTTTCTCTATAATAACCCTTATGACCACCTATTTATTTTTTAAAAATCTATTTTACAGATGTGGGGTATAATTCTGGGTTAGGTATACAAATGTTCATTATGGAGGTACCCTTGTTGATAAGGTATGCCCCCACATGACCACCTATTTAATTGTCAGCTTCTTTTGCTAGAATCCTTGAAGTTGGGGGCCTGCTTATATCTATTTCCATTGCCTGGTGCAAAATCCTATATGTAATAAGTATACCACAAGTGTTTGTTGAATAAATTTAAAAGTTATATTTCTTTCTTTTTTTTTTTTTTGAGTTGGAGTCTCACTCTGTCGCCCAGACTGCAGTGCAGTGGCCGCTCCTGGCCACCGCAGCCTCGACCTGCTGGGCTCCGGCGATCCTTCCGCCTCAGCCTTCCAAGTAGCCGGAATTACAGGCATGCGCTACCACGCCCGGCTGATTTGTTTTTTTATTTATTGTAGAGATGAGGTCTCGCTGCCCAGGCGGGTCTTGAACCTGCGGGCTCAGGCAATCCACTCATCTCAGCCTCCCAAAGGCGCGGGATTACAGGCTGAGCCACCGAGCCCGGCAAGTTATATTCCTTAACGATTAAAATTATTCTCAGGTAATTTATTTGGGAATATTTAGTGAAACAAAATAATAGTGTACACACTTGTAGAGTTTAATCAGTAAGAAAAAGATACCAAGCTGGATGTACCTAAGTGCTTATTTCTTTTATAATTCTTATATTCTACCTATGAAAAGAGAAATGATAATCTTAGTAGATCTTGGTTTCTTGCAACCACAAGATAGAAAACTATTAGACACCACTATCTACTTAAATTTTTTCTTCCTTCCTTTCTTTTTTTTTTTTGAGGACACACCTTTCTATATTGCCTAGGATCCTCTTGAACTGCTCCTGGCATCAAGCAATCCTCCTGTCTTGGTCTCCCAAAGTGCTAGAATTTATAGGTGTGAGCTACCGAGCCCAGTCCCACAATCCACTTTTAAAAACTAAAATCTGCTTCTGCAGATATAAAAAAAAAAGCATGTTGTTCTTCTTTGACTGAATATTCCTAAACCAAAAAGTCATTTGGGAATTGCCTTTAAAAGCAAGAAAGTTGGTAGTTTTTCCTCTAATTATCTCATATCTGGATAACTATAATTGTCTAACAGGTCAATGGAGCAAGGTTTTTTTTTTCTCCTTTCAGAAGGGAGGGAGATGGCTGTTTCTCTCTTGTATAGAGCAGAAGAAAATCTATCTCTATTCCTCACCTATGATATAGACTATGAAGCTTGTATGGATAGGACATTTGACCTGGCTTTCAGAAAGTAGCCCCTGGAGTAAGAATCAAGAGTGTGGGGAACAAAGTGGTCATTATTTGCTTTAAATAATTAATGATAATCTGTCTCAGATCCAGAACACCTCATGTATACATTTCAGGATAAAATTAGCAAAGATGAATATTAAAGATCTAACATGTATCACAGAGTTAGTTGTATTCTATAGTTCAGATTATATCTTTCTATCATCGTATAAGTGATATAATTCTACTATGGTATATATCTAAAATATTCTCTGAATACAAAATTTTAATTGTCTTTCTAATTACCACCTAGAAATTTCCAAACTATTCATGGTTTATAGCCACCTGAATTGAAAATGGCTAACTTTTAAAGTGTCAAGGACAATAATCTCAAATCATATGATTTGAGAATAACAAACGAATCAGATGATTAATCCATGCCATTAGGCTTACTTTACAGGTGGGGAAAAGGTTCTGAAGGATTACATGAATTGCTCAAAACCAGGAATTCATCTCTGGGGGGGTTAGGATTAGAATCCAGCTTTCCTGATCCATAGTCCTGGGTTCTTTCGATTGACAGTATACTGACAAATCATCAGTCTTATGATGCTGGTGTAAATTTAATCTGAAAGCAGAAAATCCATTACTTAACAGAAGCCCACATTGTTCTTTGAATTGTAAAACAAAGTAAGTCATGCTTAAGTTAAATGGAATCTTCCCCAGTGTCTTAATTCATCTTACAATTTCAATTGTGATTTCTTGAAAAGATTTTTTTCCCCCTAACACCATTGCTAGATTTTCCTTTGTTATCATGTTCTCATCTACCTATAGCGGTTGACCCACATCTCTGACAGAAAGTTGAATAGATGCAAAAAGAGGCACTAATAACCAGATATTCAAAGTCAATTTGGAGTATACAAATTATCCTGTAAGCTTAGTAAGAAACTACTGAACACCTTTCCAAATACATGGGACCCTAAAAGAGGTGTATGGGAAAGTGAGCTGCCCAGCACCCGGTCATGTAATAGACTGAAAGATCTTCACAGTCATTTTGTCACAGGAACTACTATCTAAAACAACACTGGTTTCAAACTTCGATTTAGCATCAGTCACCCATCAGTTTGTTTAAAATGGATGCCAAGGTCCCAACCTGGAGATTCTGATTCCGATGCTCTGGGGCAGGGCCCAAGAAATCTGTATGTTAAGAAGCCCCAGCCGGGCTCGGTGGCTCAGCCTGTCATCCTGCGCCTTTGGGAGGCTGAGGTGAGTGGATTGCCTGAGCCCGCGGGTTCGAGACCCGCCTGGGCAGCGAGACCTCATCTCTACAATAAATCAAAAAGTCAGCCAGGCGTGGTGGCGCATGCCTGTAATTCCGGCTACTCGGAAGGCTGAGGTGGAAGGATCGCCGGAGCCCAGCAGGTCGAGGCTGCGGTGGCCGGGAGCGGCCACTGCACTCCAGTCCGGGCAACCGAGTGAGCCTCCAACTCAAAAAAAAAAAAAAAAAAGAAGCCCCTTCAAGTGGTTCTGGTGCACAAAGAAGTAAGAGAACCTCTAGTATAGCCCCCTCCCCCAGTATACCCCCAGACATAAACGTGTGTCACGCTCGAGCAAGGTACCACTTTTCATCAGAACTTTTCATCCAAACCTATCACACTCGAAGTACCCAGGTACCTCCAGAAGCACAGATTCCTACCGGAGTTTCCCAACCCCGGAAAGAAAAAGAGAAAGGCGAACAACACTGCTGAATCATTTCGGCTGCTCCCAATTTTGAGCTCACGCTATGCTTTGCAATCTCTAAGGGCAGACTTGTCAGGAAGAAATCTTAATTTCGTCACAGATGCTCCGCACAAGGCCCTCGGCCTTCCTACCATCACAGGGTAGGAGGAAATACCAGGTTGGGAGAAGAGGAAGACCGGGACTGGAAGATCCTCTGGTCTGGCGCCCTCCCCTCCACCTCTCAGCCTTCCTCCCCTCTCTCCAGTGACCTTGTCAGGACTCCATGTCCAGGTCGCTCACTTTCTCAATCCCGCCACACTCGCTGCTCACCCCGCTCTCAAGAAGGCGCCAGTTCTGGGTTCGCTCCCGGTTCCCCGAGGTCGGCTCCGGCCAAAAGCACCCCCGCCCCCACACCCCATCTCTCATTACCGCCCCACCAGCGGGTCTCCCTCTCTCAAACGATTCCTCCACAAGCTTTTGCTTCATCTCGCCGGCTCGATGTTCCTTTACTCGACAGTACCCCACGCCTTGTCTTCCCACCCCTAGTCCCCCTCCACCCCAACCCTCGAGGTCGGGCCTGAGCCCGGCGAATGTACCTCGCTCCCTTCATCCCTGGCACCGCCCTCTCATTCCCGCGGCCCTCGACTCTCCCAGAGTCCTTGCAGCCTGGCCATGCGCTGCCTCACTTCTTCCCGCCTCGAGGTCGGGTGCGGGTTCACAACACCCCCCCCCCCATGCTTTTCTTACCAAGAGCAAGAAACCCCTCACGATCCAACCGGTTTCTGATGCCCGCCCGCGTGCCCCGTCCAACCGGCTTCTCCTCGTCCCGCCCACAGCCGTCTCAGCCAATCAGAAACTAGCGTCCGGCGCGCGGGCGTGGTGCCGGCCCGGTGAGTGCGTGCGTGTGCGCGGTGGGTGGGACTGCCCGGAGCGGGTCCCTGATTGGCTGGAGCCACGCGGCCCCGGCTGTTTAGCGAAAGCGCGGCCTCTGGGCTTCTAACCAGGGCTGTGGGCGCCTCAGATTTCTTTTGCCCTTTCCCCCTCGGGTCCCGGGATCAGCACCGCGAACGCCGTGTCCCGAGCGCTACCGGGAGGGGACGGGATGAGGGGTTTCCACAGCGGCGGGTCCTCAGAGGCTGCGGGTGAAAGGGGAACGCGAGCTCGCCCTTGGGGCCGCCGGCCTTGCTGGACCGCTAAGCCTCGACCGGCTCCGCTCCGTCGGCGGTTGTCCGCCGTGAGCGTGCCTCTCCTGTGGGACCCCTCCTGGGCCTTATACTCCGGCGGGAGGCAGCTATGTGCTGCAAGCACCGGGTCGCGGGGACCGCATCCTCACCCACCCTGGGAGGCTTCTGTCAGGAAGGAAGTGTCACAGGCCCCGCGAGACAGCGAGCTTCTGGGACCGGGCTCCTAATGTGTTCGTAGAGTCGGTCATCAGTAGCAATCCGGCGAATGGATGCAGAGCATCGACGACTGTACCGTGTGTCGGTGATTAAATCAGTCCCAATATAACCCCAGAGCGAGGTAGGCTACCAAGTGCTCTGTCACACAATTAGGAACTGTCTCGGGCTCCGGATTCGGAAAGCCTGTTGCCTCATAATTGAGACACCTGTAGGAAACATTTCGTGCTGTGGATGATTAGGCACTTCATATTTTGGTTAAACGGTGTCTTTCAGCTCCTCAAAGGCACGCGTTTTGTCCGGATGATCCGGCTGTCTCCTTGAACAATGTGTTTGTGCTCAGTAGGAACTCAGTGATGGTAAATGAAGAAAAATATAACGGCTGCAATAACGGAGGGCTTAAAAGACAAGTAGGGATAACCGGAGACTCGTTAGGATGAGCCAGACTGACTTCAGTATGAAGGTAAACTTCAAGTCATTAGTCCTCTGATTCCGGAAATGCAAAGACTGAGAGCAGCAATGACCTTAGCAAATTTATTCCTGAAGGGAATTTATGTAAGTCAAAATAATGCTAGCTAATTTGATAACTTCCCAAGAATGTGATTTGGGGTCAGGCAGACCTGAGTGCAAGTCATAGGTTGGCAACATACTAACACCTGACCTTGGGCTTACGGTCTCAAAACCTCACTTTTTTCACTTGTAAAATTGGGTTTACAGTAGGGATGGTTAATGAAAAAATACATGTAGAGTGTACTCCGGGGCCTAGCATGAAAAGTGTTAACTATTCCTTTAAAAATTACTGTGCTGGCCAGACATGGAAGCTCACGCCTGTGACCCTAGCACATAGGGAGGCCAAGACTGGAGGATTGTTTGAACCTAGGGGTTTGAATCTGGCCTGTAACATAGCGAGACCTCGTCTCTACAAAAAAAACAAAGCCAAAATGATCCGGGCACAGTGGCACGCACATGTAGTCCCAGTTACTTGGGAGGGTGAGGCAGGGGGATCACTTGAGCCCAGGAGTTCAAGGCTGCAGTGAGCTATGATCATGCCGCTGCACTCCAGCCTGGGCGACAGAGTGAGACCCTGTCTCAAAAAAAGAAAAGAAAAAGGTACATCTTTTGACAAAAATGTAACAGCCCTGTCAGTTTGAGTTAAGGGAGACAGCATGAACAGAGGCAGTGTAGAAGTGGAAAGGGAGTGATTTCTTTCTTTCCCACCATAAGGGTTATAGCTGACACTTCTATACTAAATCTAGGTTAACGAGAGAAAAGCATAACAAATTTGCCATACTTGACACGGGAGCCTTCAGAGTGAAGACCCAAAGATGCAGGGGAAAGCTATCTGATTTTATGCTTAGGTTCAATGAATCAAGAATAGCCATGTAGAAAAGTGATTGAACAAACAGATTATGAGCTAAAGGTAATAGACCGAATGGGGAAACCTAGCAAGGCATGTCTGTTCAGATTCGTGGTCTCTGTTATACCATTTCTTTTTCCTTAATATGGGGCAAGACCCTTTCTGGAATGGAGGTCTTATGACCCACTGTAAAAAAAAAAAAAAAGGTCAGAGAATTTCTTTATGGCCAGCACTTAAAAAGGTAAAGAAAGGCTAGAGTGTTATTTTTGGTTTTATATCTGGTTTGGGGGAAAAGGGGTTGTGGTTTCTATGACTAACCTTGGGGAAAAGAAATTCTAATTTCTATTATTTGCCTTGGTGGGAGAATGAGCGGTATGAGATAGAACGGCAGGAAAAAGAAAGAACCTTTGCTTCTGAGACCTTCACTCTGGAGTATCATTTTCTGAGCCAGGAAAGAATAAGTACCAGGAAATTAGATAACAGTAGTGACATAGATATTTCCTCAATTGCAAAATGATACATCTTTTTTTGGGGAGGGGGTTGGAGTCTCACTCTGTCGCCCAGACTGGAGTGCAGTGGCCGCTCCCGGCCACCACAGCCTCGACCTGCGGGGCTCCGACGATCCTACTGCCTCAGCCTTCCAAGTAGCGTGAACTACAGGCGCGTGCTACCACACCCAGCTGATTTTTGATTTATTGTAGAGATGAGGTCTCGCCAAATTGCCCAGGCGGGTCTCGAACCCGCGGGCTCAGGCAATCCGCTCACCTCAGCCTCCCAAAGGCGCAGGATTACAGGGTGAGCCACCGAGCCCGGCGGATACATTTTTTTTTTTTTTTTTTTTTTTTTTTGAGTTGGAGTCTCGCTCTGTCGCCCAGACTGGAGTGCAGTGGCCCCTCCTGGCTACCGCAGCCTCCGGCGATCCTTCCGCCTCAGCCTTCCAAGTAACCGGAATTACAGGCACGCGCTACCACGCCCGGCTGATTTTTTGATTTATTGTAGAGATGAGGTCTCGCTGCCCAGGCGGGTCTCGAACCCGCGGGCTCAGGCAATCCACTCACCTCAGCCTCCCAAAGGCGCGGGATTACAGGCTAAGCCACCGAGCCCGGCAGATACATCATTTTTAAAAAGTAAATTTTAATTGGGATTGGTTGCATAATTCAGTCAGTCTATTAGTATGTGATTGAAATGGTGTTAGGAATCAAGCCTGAAACAAATCAACTTTTGAAATTTTGAAATTGTTTAGAAAGGCTGATGAGTTGATAAACCAACCTCACTTCCTCATTCTTTCAAAAGAAGGCACAGATGCATTTCCTTCCCTTCAGGATTGTAGGTGTATAACAGCCTTTGTTTGGCTATGAGTGTTGTAATGGGACAGCATCCGGTGTGCCAGGCCCTTAAATGAATCTACTGGGTTGGATATAGTTTCTTTTCCAGATAGTCAGACCTTCAACTGATTGCTTTATGACAGAGACAGAGTATATGTATTTAGAAAAGGTTTGAAACAATACATTCAAACTTTTTTCCTAAGGATGTAGACTCAATGTTAGATATTGAAGGGGCCTTAAAGCTCATCTAGTCCACTTCCTTTCTTTTTATGAAAATACAGACTTTGAGCATTTAAGTGGTATTTTGGATACGCACACTTACAGGCAGAATCTGAATAATAGCCCTGCTGAGAACTAGCCCAGTGCTCTGTCTGCTTGCTTACCTCTCCAGGTCATGGAATCAGACATCTTAGTATTTTAGTGCAGTCTAAAACTAAAACCTTTAATAAAAGTGACCAGGCAATTTTCAGCCTTCTTTTGACCCTAATCATATGTATGATAAAGTTATTGATTTAAACAGTTATGTAATATGAACAATGCTATTAATGTTAGGTTTGATTAAAATACAGCTGTAACTTATTTTACTTAGCCTTAGGACCATTGGGACAAAATATGAACAATTAAAGCAAGATAATTTGTAAATAAAAATTTGTTTAAGAGCTATGGTATGGCCTTGTTTCTGGTTTTGTTTTGATCTATTTTAAAATGTGTGTTAAGGTATATAATATTAACTTAAAATCCTCATTTAATTTGTCCCACAGCATCCATTCTAGAAATAGATTCAAGAATTGTTGCTCTTGTACAATATGTCTTTTCTTTTCTGCGCCATGTAAATATTTAACTGTTTCAGAGTACAAAGACTCATGACTGCCATATTTGTGAGGAAGTTGTATTTTGTTTTTCAAGTGCTGACAGGGAGTAGAAGGTGAAATCTGTTCCATAGTGAGATGTTTTTAAGTTTTCACAATATCACTAATGGCCCCAGTCTCATTCTGGGAAACTTGAACTCCTTGCAAATTCTAACAAGTTTCCATTTTACCCAAGCTTAATATAAACCAGGGACAACATCTGTTTGTGCCACATTATTTGAGGTTCTGTTGTTTATTTGTGTGATAAATTATCTCTTTCTAATTAGTATGTAGAAACCAAATTCTTGGTAAATGATGATGCTAAACATCTGAAACAATCAGATGATTCAGAAGACTTTTGTGAAGATTATTCTGCTATACTTTATCCCATATCATATTATTAGAAAACAACAGTGACAAACTTACCCTTTTCATAATATGGACATTATAATTGGCAATAAATATACACTGTGTATTACTCTATTCTCCATATTGTATATAATTATACTTCATTTTGAAGTATAATTGATATAGAAGACAAAAAATTATTTGGGTTCTCAAGTATTAAACCAACCCACCTCTAGTTTATTAAAGAAGGAAAGGCAGCACAAGAAGTATATCTGCTCTGTTATTTTCCCCTCTTCAAGAGTCTCTGTGACTTCTCACGTTCCAAGCAGCTGTCTACACATGATCATATCTACTATAAGGGAAATAGATCTAAAGTCAAATGTCTGTTTAGGCTGAGGCCCAACTTACAGCTGTATTACCCTATTCTTGATATTCTTGATATCCGTCTTAACCATGTGATCTTTGTGGAACTTTGTTTAGGACAAAGATTAAGGCTTTTGAGAAAATTGGTGATATCTAAGGTATTTTTATGCCACAGTTAGGAGTCATCATTAGCAATTATTGAACATGTACATCGTGTTGGATACCTGCACTAGACTCAGAAGTTAAAGACTCAGTCTCTGCCCTGAAATAATTTATAATCTGTGTAGGTAGAAGGAACAGGTATATAGAAGCAGCAAAAAGTCTATAAGTGTTTTGAGTGAAATTTCAGGTACATATATCACAGCAGGTGGAGAAGTTTCAAAGAAGACTACTTGGGACTGAGGCTTAAGTGGCCTTGAAGATTGATTAGAATGTAAATAAATTGGGAGGGTATTTCAGAAAGAGCAAATGGTGGGCAGAAGAAGACTGAGACTGTAACTCTCATGAAGGACAGTGTGTGAAAAGGCAAAAATTTGTGTCTAAAGCAGAGTCAGAGAAAATAATGAAAGGCTTGAGTCACAGTGGAGAATACTAATTAAAGAACTTGGACAGCGTTCTATAAGGTGTCCCTTGAAGGTTTTGGAGCAGGATGTTGACAAGAGCAGAGTGCATTTGAGATTCTTGATAGTGGAGTAGAATGGATTAGAAAGGAATGTCAGTCTTAGTCAGAAAATTAAAAATAATTTAGTATGTAGCTTGTTATATTCTGTGTATTAAAACCAGTTTCCCTTTGATCCTAAGGATATGAAGGTGGTTACATGTAGCAGTGTCTCTACCCCTTGACAAGGACTGCTGCTTTGAGGCAGCAATAGTCCTTACAGACCAGTCCCCAGGGAGAATTGGCTAGGGGCCAGGCCACCATAAGACTCCATGACAGAGGACTGCCCTGACAGGCTACTCATAATGTGTTCCAACTTAGTAACTTTTACACTGCAGAATCACAGACTAGTACTTAAGCTGTTTGTTTTAAAGAAAAACAAACTTCCCAGGCACACCAATTACATGTTTCAAAGTTATTTAAAACTTGCCTAAAAAGTGGGAACTTTTAAGCAAATAAAAGATTCTCTCCTGGCAGAAAGTAATTGGACCCTTCCCTGATCTGCTTACTAAAGTCTGTCAAGTGTTTTATAAGAAATACTAATATTTTCCCATAAGGATCAGCTGATATTGTATCAGACCACCATGTTCTGCTAAGGTTTAAGTCAAATTTCCTTTCTCACAATTTATGCATCCCACAACATTAATTCTGAAGGCAGGTACCTAGTCAATTCCTCTGCCCTTTAGGAAAAACAGTCCTAAAATGAAATCTCAAAACTTTCCAGAGGGGGTAAAGTCACAGCTACTTTTAATTTTGTGTGAGAGGCAGTATAATAGTGTTTGAGGCTACAGGCTCTGAGGTTTGCTTTGCTGCTTACTAGCTATGTGATAGTGAGCAAATTAATTAATCATTCTGTGCCTTAGTTTCTTTATTTGTATAATAGGACCTACCTAATGGGGCTCTTAGAAGTGTTAAATGATATATAAAACCTCAACATTGCCTGGCACATAGTGCTATATGTATTAATCATGATATTTCCAGGTTTTTAAATACATTTTTCTACTACTTAGCTAATTTATAAACAAATGATAGTTTCACTTGTGTGTGTACTTTGCATTTTAAAATGTCTTGGTTACTGAGAATTTTCATAAAAATTGAAAGATGTTCACAACCAGTATGGCTTACTTCAGAGAAGAAGCAAGGAGCTAGAATGCTCTTTTCATTTAAGTTTACATAGCTTCTTACTTTTGTATCACTAGTTTCAGTCAACCGCAGAAAAGATTTTTCCCTTAGTAACCAGAGTGTCTGTAGGATTTGTGTGTTTATGTAGTGATTTTTTTTGTACTGAACAAAAATATTATACTTTAAATATTTTAGTCTTGAATTGATTTTTCCATGGTTATACTTAGAGTGATTTGTCATTGTTGTTGGGGGAAGCAGCACACTTAACAAGCACCAAAGAGGAAATCTGTGGTAGTAGAAAGAGTACTAGCTTGGGGCCTCCAGATTGCTACCATGCATGAAGTCAAAAGACATGGCTTTGAATGCCAGCTTGAATGCTTATTTGCATTATGATCTTTAACAAGTTATTTAGCCTTTTGTAACCTCAAAATTTTCATCAACAAAATGGGGATACTAATAAATACCTTGTAGTGTTGCATTGTATGATCTAAATGGCCTTATATAAGACACCAAGAACAGTGTTTGTAATATAATGGACACTCCATACATGTCTATTTTGGAACTATCCATGTGGAACTACCCCCTCTCCAAACCAAGCCCCTTCCTCTTGCTGCCATGTTCCTAAGCAGTAGCCAGCAATGCAACCTCAAGCAAATCTCTTTTCTTCTTTAGACTTTCAAGTTTCCTGACTCCTCTAAATCAATCCTCTTATTTATCTTTGTTCAGCCTCATCTTCCATTTCCCTGATAACCCCACTAACCCTTTTTACTGAGTGGATTGAGAAATTCTCTCAACTTCCTTCTCTCTTACCCTGCTACATCCCCATCAGTCATTTCTTCTAATCATGGATACTCTCCTCCCATTGAATAATCATCTAACCCTGTGCTCTGGATTCCATCATTTCTGGTCACCTGATCTGTTGGATTTTGGCATTGTCACCTGTAATTTCTGCCCCCCTTCTTTCCAGGCTTCTCATACTCTTCCATTAAAAGAAAAAAATCCCTCGGTGGCTCAGCCTGTAATCCCGAGTCTTGGGAGGCTGAGGTGAGTGGATTGCCTGAGCCCGCGGGTTCGAGACCCACCTGGGCAGCGAGACCTCATCTCTACAATAAATCAAAAAATCAGCCGGGCGTGGTAACGCATGCCTGTAATTCCGGCTACTCGGAAGGCTGAGGCGGAAGGATCGCTGGTGCCCAGCAGGTCGAGGCTGCAGTGGCCGGGAGCGGCCACTTCACTCCAGTCTGGGTAACAGAGTGAGACTCCAACTCAAAAAAAAAAAAAGAGGTTTATTTCTAAAAATTATAGAATAAATGCATACAATTGAAATAAACAACTCACCAAAGTGAACTATAAATCTTTACATTGTCAGATTATAGATATTTTAAATATTTAGCCATACGTTATTAAAAGTAGTATTCTGTTTTGTGAACTTTTTAGAATGTAATTATTAATTTGACAAAAGGAATGTTCTAGTACTATTTTGTTTATTCTATGTTTAATTTTTCAAATTTTTGTGTGATTTTTGCAATATTCTTAAGAATGTAGAATAGTTATTTTTAGCGATTCAACCTTCTGCTGCTATATTGACCAACATTTTTATAACTACTTTATAGTTAAATACATGCAT
>NW_007255294.1:83663-87447 GCF_000164805.1 Carlito syrichta | reverse complement strand
GTCGAGGCTGCGGTGGCTGGGAGTGGCCACTGCACTCCAGTCTGGGCGACAGTGAGACTCCAACTCAAAAAATAAATAAATAAATAAAAGAAAAAAATCCTAGATTCCTCATCCTCTTTCTAGCTATTGCTCTGTTTCTTCCTAGCTTAGGAAAAGAAGAAGTATACATAGTATATCCATACCTTCCTCCCAACCCCACTCACTCAAGCCACTTTTTTTCTATTTCTACACACTACTGAAACTATAAGAGTAAAGGACTTAATTCAATGGACATATTTCAGTTTCTCAACCCATATCTTACTTGACTCCTATCATATTTGACATGAATTTTCCCTTGATACCTTCCTTCTAATTCTCCTTTCAGTCTGGTCATTCTTTCTTAGTTGCTCTCACTGAATTTAATTCCTCTGTCCTTTAAATACTGGTGTGTTCTAGGGTTCTGAGCTACACTTTCTCTTACTCTCTGCCCTCCTCTTAGAGTGATCTCTTGTACCTTTATGATTTTTTACTCTTAACTATATGCTGATGTACTCTTCTCTCTCTGCCACACTTCTTGCCTGTGTTCCAGAACTGTCTATTCAACTGTGTGTTGGAATTCTCTGCCTCAATATTCCATAGCCTCCACATGTTCGTAACAGCTGAATTGACCATCTCTCTCCTCCCCTTCCCTCTGCTTTGTATACCCTTCTTCCTCATAAGCCTGTGTTTTTTCCTGTATTCCCTGGCTTGTTTGGTGGCACTGTTATCCATTTCATTCACCAAACATGAAGCCTGAGTAAATCCCTGATCCACTCTCTTTTTTCTCTACATCCTGCCAGTGACATCTGAGCAGAGAACTGAATGATGAGTAGCCAGTCCTATAAAGATGTAGGGGAAGAGCCACAGCAGAGCTGAGACTGTGCCTTCATTTTCATAGTACTGTGTTCTGAGCAAACTGGCCCAGAATTCCCTGATTCCTGTACGCAGTGATGTGGAGAGGATCATTTGCACAGGCAAGCACTTAAACATCAAATAAGGAAAGACATTTGCATAATTTCAGGCTTGACACAGATTGTTTTTACTGGCAGTATTTTGAAACATAAAGCTGTGAATTTATCGCTAAAAAAAATGGATCTTAGCCGGGCTCGGTGGCTCAGCCTGTAATCCCGTGCTTTGGGAGGTTGAGGTGAGTGGATTGCCTGAGCCCACGGGTTCGAGACCCGCCTGGGCAACTTGGCGAGACCTCATCTCTACAATAAATCAAAAATTAGCTGGGCGTGGTAGTGCGCGCCTGTAGTTCCAGCTACTTGGAAGGCCAAGGTGGAAGGATCGCCGGAGCCCAGCAGGTCAAGGCTGCGGTGACCGGGAGTGGCCACTGCACTCCAGTTTGGGCAATAGAGGGAGAGACTCCAACTCAAAAAAAGAAAAAAAAAAATTGGATCTTGGCTTCTTTGCAGCTTCCTCAAATTCCTTTTTGTTCTTTCTCTTAATTCTTTGTGGGGGTGGGGGAAAAGGGCTGGTGGGCTGGTGTGCACAGAATTTTCGTAACTAAGCTGAAGTTCTCCTGCCTCTTTTACTTGTTTTGAAGTCTTTTGAATTTGGGGTTAACAACACAACCATCTCTTCTTAAAAATCGATATAATTTTATATTGCATATATTTTGTTATTAAATATTTCTTTCAGAGGAGAATGAGTGAAGAATTTGGTCTTTTTAATATTCAGTTTTATGTGGGTTATATCCTGATTTTTAAATTAGAAAGCTTGTAATTTTATATATCCTACATAACTAGAAAAGATTATTTTTATAATCTATATTTGTACAAGCATGGGACTAGATTACACAAAAATGACATTGATCACATTGAAGCAAAAGCTTTCTGTTTATCACAGACAAACAGCTCTTTCCAGCTAAAAAGATAAACATGATTTTCTACTTGGATTCCCTCACTGGTTCCTGGCATTTGGTATGATATTGAGTTCCATGGTTATACATGGTATACATATATACAGGGTGCTTGCCAGGGTTAGGGTTAGGGCTAGGGCTAGGGCTACAGCTAGGGCTAGGGCTAGGGCTATGGCTAGGACTAGGGCTAGGGTTTAGGGTTAGGGCTAGGGTTAGGGTTATACAAGCACTCTTGCAGCAGAAATCCTATTGCATACATTTTTATATTGCCCACAGAACCTCCGTTTGATCTGCACACAGGAGACCTCTAAAGAATATTGGTTCAATGACTTGAGGCTGCTTTTCTACAGAGGTGAGCAGCTGAGTTTGGTGCCACTGCCTGTATTATTAGATTTTGGGGCTACAATAGTTAGGTAGGGGTCTACGGGCTCTTGTGATGTTTTAATTTTTCTAATCATCCACCATTTACACAGTCTTCGTTTCTGGTACCCCTTCTCTCCTTCTTCTTCATTGAATGCTGATTACCTCTCTGATATCTGCCATTTGTCTTTCTTAAAGATTTAGGACTACTTTTATGATCTGCTAATTCTCTGAGAATTAGGTGCCTCTTCTGGGAGGCACTGCTATACTCAATGGCACTGCAAATAACTTTTTATTGACTGATCTCCAGGCTCTCCAAGTCATTCTACCCTCATACTGATTACTAGACACCATCTGCTTGTCTTGATGGCATAATGAATCGAGGGCTCATAAATGTAGCTGACAGCTAAATTAGATCCAAATCACTGTAAGTACAGGATAATGGTCTCCTTTGCCAGAGATGGATGAACAATTACTTTTATTGCTATGGGAGAAAAATGGATTATGCAAACAGATACTTCACCCAAATTGGTGCCTCTGAGTGACTCTCCCTATGCTGATGCTTTTGTTCAGTAACAGGAACCTGCCTACCCTGTTTCAGGGAAAACCAGAAAAGAAAGATTATCTGCCCAACCCAGGTGAATAAACAGTCTAATCCTAGCCACAAATGTCCTGTGATTCTGCTTTCTGGAAGTCAGAAGAGTGCTCAAGGATTATGACTATTAAAGTAACAGTAAAAAAAATAGCTAGTTACCTTGGCCTGTTGCCTTCTGCAATATGTCTGGTCAGAGGGAAATCATAAGGCAGTGAGACAGGGCTGAGTGTACTGTGCAGCTTGTGATTTCTCTAGAAATTGGGTGGGTTGTTGCTTAAGAAGGATTGGCTCATCAATAATTTTAATAGACAAATTACCACTTCTGGTTAATTTAATCTTACAACTAATTGGAATCTGTAATTCTTGTTATCCACAGGCTATAGTGAGTGAGTTGTCCCTGGCCTTCCCTTTGCTTGCATATGTTTTCCTCTAGAAGCAAGCAGAGCCACATATAGCTACTCAGTTTGCAGAATGCCACCAGCACATGCACACAGGAGTCCTGTTTAGCTTATTTGCATTCTGTATGCCCACTGTTGCAAACTTCACATACACACTTGGCATTCTAATGTGTCTCTGATCATTTAAACAATTCTACCAAGTAAATAATATTATCCCCATTTTACACAGGAGGAAATAGGTTCAGCATGATTGGGTTTCCATAGAGGCAGAGGTAGAATTTGAACACAGTCCTGTTTGGCTATGCTCTTTCTAGACACCCTATTGCCTGTCTATTCTTTTTTTTCCCCCTGCCTGCACTCAGATTGTTATCTCTCTCTCTCTCAGAATGTTCTTTTTTGTTGTTGTTGTTGGGGTCTCACTCTGTCGCCCAGGCTGGAGTGCAGTGACATGCTCATGGCCACTACAGCCTTGACCTGCTGGGCTTAGGGGATCCTTCTGTCTCAGCCTTCCAAGTAGCTGGAACTACAGGCATGCACCACCACACCTGG
>NW_007255294.1:80898-83368 GCF_000164805.1 Carlito syrichta | reverse complement strand
TTTTTTTTCTGAGTTGGAGTCTCACTCTGTCACCCAGACTGGAGTGCAGTGGCACGCTGCCGACCACCAGCAGCCTCGACTTGCTGGGCTCTGGCGATCCTTCCGCCTCAGCCTTCCAAGTAGCAGGAATTACAGGCATGTGCTACCATGCCCGGCTAATTTTTGATTTATTGTAGAGATGAGGTCTTACCAAGTTGCCTGGGCGGGTCTCGAACCCGTGGGCTCAGGCAATCCACTCACCTCGGCCTCCCAAAGCACTGGGATTACAGGCTAACCTACCGAACCTGGCCTACTATTTTACTTTTTAATGATAGCCATCCTAACTGGTGTGAGGTAGTATCTCATTGTAGTTTTGATTTGCATTTTTCTGATGATCAGTGAAGCCAAGCCTTTCTTCATATGTTTGTTGTCTGCTTGTATGTCTTCCTTTGAGAGGTGTTTGTTCATGTCCTTTGCCCACTTTTTAAAGGGATTATTATCAGCTTTTTAAAAGGGGTTATTATCAGTTTTTTCCCCTGTCAATTTGTTTGAGTTCTTTATAGTTCCTGGATGTTAGGCCTTTGTTGGATGCATAGTTTGCAAATATATTTTTTTCCATTATGTGGGTTGTCTCTTTACTCTCTTGATGGTTTCTTTTACTGTGTAAAACTTTTTAGCTTAATAAGGTCCCGCCTGTCAATTTTAGATTTTGTTGCATTTGCTTCTGAGGATTTGGCCATGAATTCATTGCCTAAGCCCATATCCAGGAGGGTGTTCCCTAAGTAGAAAACTATCTTTTAAATCTTTTACATCCTTTCAAGTCCATATCTCACTACCTGAATAGAATCTTTTCCTGGTCTTCAGGCTGATGCTCTCTCTTCCTCTTTTTTTTTTGAGCTGAAGTCTTACTCTGTTGCCCAGGTTGGAGTACAGTGGCATACTCATGGCCACTGCAGCCTTGACCTTTTGGGCTCAGGTGATCCTTCTGCCTCAGTCTTCCAAGTAGCTGGAACTACAGGCATGCACCACCACACCTGGCTGATTTTTTTATTTATTTTGCAGAGATGATGTCTTGCCAGGTTGCCCAGGCTTGAACCCATGCGCTCAGGAAATCCTCTCACCTAGGCTTCCCAAAGTGCTGGGATTATAGATGTGAGCCACTGTGCCCGGCCCCCTCTCTTCCTCTTTTAAAGCATAATCTCTTTCTCTAGCACTTATATTTTCTTTGGGCACTTCTAACATTTTGCTTTGTATTCTGTGTAATCTCACTTTATCAGGGCCCATTAATTCAGAGAAGCAAGAATTGAAAAGACACAGTTAACAACAAAAACAGTTACGGAATAGATGTTATTCTAATTCACTGCCCTTCCCCAGTCACTAGAGCTAGGATCTTCTTGCTGTATCCACCAAATCTCAGGCTTTTGTCTCTGTATCTTGGCTGTGTCTCCTCCACAGTGTTGTTTCTGTGACACGAATCAACCATTTGCTCACTCTGGTGTTTTCCTTCATGTGATGCTGTCTTCCTCCTATCACTTGTACTAGGCTAAAACCCATTATCCTACCAAGCTCCCTATGGTTTAGGCTGTCTTCTCTCCTCACTTTGCTGAAGAGGGAAAAGGACAATCTTCTCCTACCCATGTTACACTTTTAAGTTACCCCTTCTTGTTTTCTTAGTCTGTGATAAAGCCTATCATGTGGAAACTCCTAAGTTTGAGTTTTTTTCTTCAGTTACTTACAACACTCCCTCCCCTGCCACACTGCTTAAGGAAATTTGTACTGAGCTAAGCTGGGAAGCAGAGTAATCTGGCCTAATTCCTCCCTCTCTTCGGTCAGGGAGGAGACACAAGGGTGCTCAACTGCTCTCCTGTCTGGGAGATCAGGACCTTCATTTTATAACTTATTCAAGTATAAAAGTTATTTTATAACTTCATTTTATAACTTATTCAAGTATCTCTCCTAGGCAGCCTGTCCTCAGTCATTCTCTTCCTAGGCCTGATTCCCAGAACTAGGAGACTGGGGCTTGCCCTAACATGTTTATTGCTTGATAGACAAGCAGAACTAACTAAGTCACACCATGAGCTTCTAAGGCCCGAGGAGAGGAGCTGAGCACCATTCAGCTTTGTACCAGTACAGTTGCATAGAGTGGCAAGAAACCCATTAACTTTTGCAGGAGGAATCACTAACATCTACTGATTTTTGTGCTGCTCTACTTTTCTCCCTTAATATGATTGCAGCAAGCAATCAGTTAAAGGTAATTAGTCCCATTTTGTTCTACACTAAGTATGCCACATCGTGATTCTAATTCCATGACTTCGATCTGAGTTTTAAAACATTGATAGGCCAGGCATAGTTGTCCCGACCAGCGGGACAAGTAAAACGTGGGCACGAGGAGGACTACCTGCTGCTGGTGAAAAGAGAGAGAGAGAGACCAAGAGAGAAAGAGACAGGAGACACGCAGAATGGAGGCAAGACAGTGGTCTGATCAAGCCTC
>NW_007255294.1:76539-80878 GCF_000164805.1 Carlito syrichta | reverse complement strand
TCCATGGTGCCCTCTTGAGGGAACCAGGGACATACATCAGTCAAGAAATTGAAAAAACTGCGTAGATCTTTCTTTTTAGCCTTAATTCTGCGCATCTTGAGGGAATCCTTAAGTCCCCTAAGGAAGAGCTCGTGAGAGCTCAATTCCTGTCCCATGATAATCACCTACTCACCGTTCCGATGTCCGCTGGGGCGGCTAGTCCAGCGACGATCAAGATCGAGTCTTATCCCGCGGGTTGATCACCCACGGGCTCGAAGCGAGCTCAGGAGCTCAGGGTGTGCCCGGCCGGGGCGTCCTCCGAGTAGGTGCCAGCAGCGCCATTCCGTGCCTCGAGCCCCACGTCGGGCGCCAGGTGTCCCGACCAGCGGGACAAGTAAAACGTGGGCACGAGGAGGACTACCTGCTGCTGGTGAAAAGAGAGAGAGAGAGACCAAGAGAGAAAGAGACAGGAGACACGCAGAATGGAGGCAAGACAGTGTTCTGATCAAGCCTCCAAATTTTATTGTTAGGCGATTGCTTATATACATAGCAAAGAGGGGCAGGCTGAAATAGGGCGTGTGGCGGCTTATGATAGGAGGAAGAGTAGTGGGTGGTATGAGGAGAGGAGGTGGGAGGGGTGTTGTGGTTTGGCGCGCGCGGGCTTTTCGGAGGACAAAGAAGAAGGCTTATATAAGATGATTGCTATTTTTAAAATGGCTCCCAACACATAGTGGCTCATGCTTTGTAGTCCTAGCCTTTGGGAGGCTAAGGCAGGTAGATTGCTTGAGCTCAGGAGTTCCAGATCAGCCGAGGCAACATAGCAAGACCTCATCTCTACAAAAAATTAGTTGAGTGTGGTGGCACATGGCTATCCCAGTTACTTGGGAGGCTTATGTGGAAGAATCACCTGAGCCCAGAAAGTCCAGGCTGGGGTGAGCTGTGAGCATGCCACTGCTCTCCAGCCTAGATAACAGAGTGAGGCTTCAACTCAAAACAAACAAACAAACAAAATAATTGAGACAATTATAGTTGTTCCTTGGTATCCATGGGGTGGGGAGGATTGAACTGGTTTTACACCTAACTTCATGTGACAAGTTGCAGTCAAAATGCAGCCAAAACTTTGTTTCATGCAGAAAATCATTACTATTGTATATAATTACCTTCAGGTTATGTTTATAAGGTGTACATGAAACGTAAATAAGTTCTGTATTTAGACTTAGGTCCCATTCCCAAGATATCTTATTATGTTTATGCAAATATTCTAAAATCTGAAAAAATCTGAAATCTGAAATATTTCTGGTCTCAAGCATTTCAGATAAAGAATGCTCAACCGGCCCCGCTTGACTGCGACCATGTTCTTCCTGTTCATGGAGTCGGTGCCCAACCTCACCGGCTTCACCCTCCTGATGGTGCGTCTCCACCTGTGCTGGGGCTGCTGCCTCCCCAGAGGCCCCTTGGAGTCGCCTCGCCGACCCAGCCAGCAGTATCTGTTGGAAATGTTGGCCAACTTGCAATAGATCTGATTATTTCTATGCTAAACATGTCTAAGATTGGATACTTATATACCGACTGTCTTGTGCCAATAGTTGGAAACAATCCATATGCAACTGGAGAAGAAAATTCAATAGAACTTAGTATAAATGCTGAAGTATATTCATTGTCTTCAAGAAAGCTAATGGCTCTTCAGTTAAGACCCATTTTCATTAAATATAAAACAAAGCCAGTCTGTGAAAGACTACTTTCCTGGGTAAAAGGCACCAGCTGTGCCAGAGTTATTGTGCTTTCAAGTAGTCATTCATACCAACGTAATGATCTACAACTTCGCAGTCCTCCCTTCCGGTACCTACTTACACCTCCCATGCAAAAAAATGTTCAAAATAAAATGAAGAGCCTTAATTGGGAAGAAATGGAAAAAAGCCCATGCATTCATGAAATAAATGGTTCTGAGTTTTGTATTCGTATTCCGAGAGGAGGTATCACAAAAGCACTCTGTGATGAAAACTGTTCTAAAGATATCCAAATGGCAGTTCTGCTGAAATTTTTTTCAGAAACGGACAATATCCCAACTGCATTAGGTCTTGTTGAGTATCTTAATGAATGGCTTCAAGTAATCAAACCACATAGTGAGGACCCCACAGCACCTTCCTTGCGGTAGAAAATACCAAGTTCTTGGAGATTACTTTTTGGCAGTGGTCTTCCCTCTGCACTTTTTTAATCTGTTTTGTTTTATACCTTATGCCTCAAGACACTTAGAACCAACACAGCTGTTATGCATTCTGTTCGAAAATTTGTTTATCTGAGATTGTATTAGGAAACAGATAATTACTTTTCACAGAAAATCTTAAAAAGAGGTTAACATTAACAAAAGGTATTTTTGCCACACTTCCTCATATACAACAGATGTAAATTTTGTACAATAAAATTTTATTTCCTACTTGGAAAAAAAAAGAATGCTCAACTTATAATTTCTAATATAATGTAAATGACATGCAAATAGTTAACTGCATTTTTAAAAATATATTTATTCTGCCTTAGTTATTTGTTTTTATTTAATTGTTTGTTTTTAAAAAATATTTTCAGTTCTTGATTGGTTGGATTTATAAATTTGGAGCCCACAGATATAGAAGACTATACATAAAATTCACCCTCTTAATGTGTACAATTCAGTAGTTTTTAATATAATCACAACATTGTGCAATCATCACATTATCTAATTCCAGAGCAACATTTTCTTAATTGCTTGCTTTCTTTTTTTAAAAAAATAGAGACAGATTCTTACTCTGTTGCCCAGGCTTGAGCACAATAGTGTTATCATAGCTCAATGAGACCTCAAACTCCTGGACTCAAGTTATCCTCCTGTCTCAGCCTCCCAGTAGCTGGGATTACTAGTATGCTCCACCATGACAAGCAAATTAAAAACATTTTGAAAGATAGAAATTAGGTCTCACTATGTTGCTCAGGCTGGTCTTAAACTCTTGGCCTCAAGCAATTCTCCCACCTCAGCCTCCCAAACTGCTGAGATTACAGGTGTGAGCCACCATGTACAGCCTAATTCCAGAACATTTTCATCATGCTAAATATGAGTAACACTTATTAGCTATCACTGCCCATCTCCATGCTGCCTCACTGCCCCACAAACGTATTTTCTTTCTCTATGCATTTACCTATTCTGGAAATTTCATATAAATGTAATCATACTGTATGTAGACTTCTGTATCTGGTTTCTTTCAATTGACATGTTTTCAAGCTTCATCCATGTTGTAGCATGTATCCATACTTTATTCTTTTTAAATGACTGAATAATATTTCACTGCATGGATATACCACATTTTGTTTATCTACTTATCAATTGATGGACATTTGGATTATTTTAAGCTTTTGGCCATTATGAATAATGTTGTTGGGAACATTTGTGTATATGTTTTTTCTAAAGACATAATTTCAATTGAGTATTTACCTAGGTGGATCATATGTTGATTTATTTCTATTATAGTTGTAGTTTCTCATTTATTTCTGCTCTAATATTTATTTTGTCTTTATTGCTGCCTGCTTTCAGTTTAGTTTTTCTTCTTTTTCTAGAGTCATAATGTAGAAGGTTAATGTACTGAATTGAGACCTTTTTCTAAAATAAAGGTATTTAAATCTCTCTAAGCATTGCTTTTATGTATCCCATAAGTTTGGTATGTTTCATTTTTGTTTTTATTCATCTCAAAGTATTTTCTAATTTCCCCTGTGACTTTTTCTTTGACACATTGGTTATTTAGGTATATGTTGTTTAGTTTTCATATGATTGTGAATTTCCCTAATTTTCTTCTGGATTTGATCCAATTTAATTCCATAGTGGACAGTGAAAATATTTTGTGTGCTTTTAATTCTTTTATATTTATTGAGACTTGTTACATGGTCTAACATTTGGTCTCTCCTGGAGAATACTCCATGTATATTTGAAAAGAATGTGTATTCTGCAGTTGGTGGTGGAGTGTTCTACTTATATGCGTTTTTAGGTGTTCACTTTTCACCTGGTGAAACATCATTCATCCTTTGAATCCCAGGTCCAAAGGATTTCTTCTGTCAAATATTTCTTAATCTATCTCCCTAGCTAAAATGTACAGTTTCCTTATTTGAATTTCCATTACTTTGCCAACACCCATAACTCTGTTATAACATTTATTGCAAGTCAATCTTTCTAAACTCTGATGTTATGAGTTTCTTTGTGCAGGAACCTTGTCTTAATTGTATCTTCAATTCCCTGAAACCTTACTTCTAGTAGTAACTTTTTTTGTTTTTGTTTTTGGTTTTTTTTGGTTTTTGTTTTTTTGAGTTGGAGTCTCACTCTATCGCCCAGGCTGGAGGGCAGTGG
>NW_007255294.1:53278-76254 GCF_000164805.1 Carlito syrichta | reverse complement strand
GGGCTCAGGCAATCCACTCACCTCAGCCTCCCAAAGCGTGGGATTACAGGCTGAGCCACTGAGCCTGGCTCTAGTAGTAACTTTAAAGCAGGCCACTGAAAGGATGAAAGAATCTGGTGATTCATGAGCACTTTTTTTAAAAAACATTTTTTATTTTAAAATTGTGGGGTACAGTTAAGGGTTAGGTATACAAATATGCATCGTTCAGGCACCCTTGTTGATAAGGGGTATCCCCCATCCCCAGACAGATATTGACTACCGTTAATCCCACCACCCTTGCCCTCCCTGCCCTCCCCATAGATTCTCACCACTGTCAATCTTTTTCTTGTAGTATTATGAAAGATGTTCAAGGTCCACTTATGAGTGAGAACATGTGATACTCAGATCTTTGTTGCTGTGAAAGATCACTCAGTATTATAGACTCTCTAGTTCCATCCAGGTTGCTCCAGTCAGAATGGCCATTATCAATAACTAAAAAAATAGCAAATGCTGGAGAAGATTTGGTGAAAAGGGAACACTTCTACATTGTTGGTAGGAGTGTAAACTAGTGCAACCTCTGTGAAAAGTAGTGTGGCGATTCCTAAAAGCTCTAAATATCGACCTCCCAGATGATCCTGCAATCCCCCTACTGGGAATATATCCTGAAGAAATCAAATCACTCTATGAAAAAGATAGCTGCACACGTATGTTTATCGCAGCATTGTTCACAATAGCAAGAACCTGGAACCAACCATGCTGCCTATCAAAAGAGGAGTGGATTTAAAAAATGTGGTACATATACATGATGGAATACTATGCGGCTATAAAAAAGAACAAAATCATGAATTTCTCAGCAACTTGAATGAGCACTTCTTAAACACTGAGCTGTAGACTACCTATTGTGATCTGAAGGAGAAAGGTGGTGGTACACTTTGCCTCTGGGGAACTTATAGCTTAGTTAAAAAGACAAGATATCTATGCAGGAAATCCTTAAGACAGGAATTGATCAAGTACCAAGATGAGGGCTCTAGGAGTATGGGCTTGTTCACTTTGTCTCTCTTCCCATGCATGGGAAAGAGACTCACAGAATTGCAGGTAGAATAACCTCTAAGATTTCTGATTTTTCAGCCATCAGTCAGTGTAGAATCTTCTGGCAGCTGGTCATTCAGCTTGCATTTGGACACTTTTACCTACAGGGAGAGGCCCAGCACTCACCACTCAGGACCTGATGATAGCTGATTGCTGACTTTGGACAGAGAGGGAAAAGTGAATTGCCTTTTAGCTACTATCACCCTTCAGTCTCTATAAATGAAACTGTAAGCCTGAAAGAACATGTGTAAAGTAAATAGGGAAAGAGCCCAGTTGTAAACTCTAATACCAGTAGAATAGGTCAAAGGATGCTTACATTAAATTTTGATTTCCCATAAGGAAAGTCAGACTAAGTTCATCCTAAGAGGGTCACTTCTGGGGGAACCAAAAGTAATTGTTTCTGAGGCCTATTATTCTGCTAGTGCCCACCTGTATGTAAGTGTTCTGGAAAAACCTGAGGGTATGAAATTTGGAAAGGTGAGTTTAGCCCATATGCCAGGTTGACACTTTATTCTATCTAATTCAAGAGACAGACTGATGATTTCTGGGACTAAAGGGGATTCGTGGAGGTTTCTTGTCAGGAATACAGTGTGATGAAGAAGGTTATTAAGCTAGAATATAAACTCTCTTCCCTAATAACCTCTGAAAATTATGTTACAAAGTACAATATCTACAATTTTGGTCATGTGCATTAAATAAAATAGAAAGATAATATAAGAGCTGGCCTACAGTTGTATATAACCAGTGATCTAAATGAATGTTATTTTTATCATGATCATTATGATCAAACTTATTAATAGCCAGTTGAGGACTAGACACTCCTGGGGGAGGGAAACATCAAGCCATCTGAAATTGGAAGGAATTAGAGAATTAGAAAAAGAATAGAACAGATGTCCTAGTGTAGAATGGACTTGAGCAGGGTGGAAGAATGGGTGTGCTTTGGATGGAGAGAAGGGGAAAAGAAAATGAGGGTCAGTGAGAAAACCACAAAAGTTGGGTTGTGTAAGATATGCATGCAAAGTACCTGGAAGATGGCAAACTTGGACTTTGGTAGAGGTAGGGCACAGGAAAATTGCTATTCGTGGATCTGCATAGGTGTGTCAACTTTTAAATAAGATTAGCTCACTAGGTGCAAATAAATCATTCACATGACTGTGTTCCAGGCAGTAGCCCCTATTGAGCTTATGACTAAGGCAATCTGCCCATGACTCACTAGAAATTCTCTTCCCAAAGAGGTCAGAGGAGAAAGTGGGAGTGGTAGACTAGGAATTATGGGCAATTCTGGGTGGCCCAAGTTAGTAATCTTTCCCAGTGCTGATACCAGGAGATCAGGCCAAGGGCTCTTGCCTCTGCTGCTCATTCTCTTCACCTTTCCCTCACATCTTAACTCCTTCAGGCTTGTTCATCCTTTGATTTGATGAGGCCCTGGAGTTAGACCATCTCTAATTTTATAGATAGGGACGCTAAGGCAGAGAGGAAAGGGAACTTGCCCTTCTTCCTACAGCACACAGATTTCAGAGTTGGGACTGGGAGAAGGGCCTCTTGACTACCAACCCCTTGCATCTGCACTCTATCCTTTGCCATGTGACTTTACTCTTTGGGTCTTTACCTCATCTGACATGTCATCTGAGAGGCAAAAGGGACACAGAACAGGATATAAGAAAATATAAAGGGGCTGTATCTTGACTGCAAAAGGCCCCAGGGAACATGTGTAGAGGCAGGAGGAGTTTGAGGGCAGCAGATCATCCTCCATGACCTTATCCTCAAAACAAAATCAGCCTCCATAATCCAGTTTCAGGTCACATATTCTAAAGCTTAAACTCTGAACTAACAAATATTGTGACTTTCACAGCTCGGGAATAAACGGATAAATGAATACTGGGATGTCCTTTCACATTTTTTTCAGCATCCCTTTCAACTACATGTTTTGAAGTTGGTTTTTTTTTTAAACATACAACAGGGTCCTTATGATGTAGAATGCAGAATGTAATGAGGTCTCATCTTTTTTGCTTAAATATCCAAAGGCCTCTACTCCTCTGATGACCACATGACAATTGTGGAAGAGTCTTAGGTTATATCCACATATCAAAGAAAGTGTGTAATTTCAGTGTGTACAAAATTGAAGTGTTCTGGTCTCTAGCCTCTGACTGATGAGCATTTTCTTCCTTCCTTCTGCATTGTGGCCCCTAAAAGTAGCAAAATCTTGTTTTAAAATTCTGTCTATATCCTCCCCCAAATTTGGCATAGTCAACAAGACAGGGGGCAACAGCATCTCAAAGAGGAGCAGAGTTATAATGCAGGTCACAAGAAGTGCCCACCTGGTGAGAGCCTGGCATGTCTTTCTTTTGTGTCTTCCTTGCCTTCCACTCCTGGTGATACTGTGTCTAAGTTCTGTCGCTGGACTGGTTTTCTTTTCAGAAAGACTTCACTGCTTCAAGCCAGTGTCAAAAGCCGAACCTGTTGGTCTGTTGTTTGGACAGTCTGGCTTCTCTAGTATTCGTCTCCTCTCAGACCTCTCAAAATCAGGTGTATCCTGTTTTCCCTTATTTCAGGTAGACATTCCATGGATGCTCCTGTCTGGGTTAGAAAGGAAACTCCAAACTCCCCAAAGTCAGTTGATTTTAAACATTTTGGTCCATATTCTGTATATTTGGGATTGGTGTACCAGAGTTATCTCAAAACCTGTGGTTTTCTGAGAGTGATCCTGGGACTATAATTTCCTGAAATATTTAAGGCAAAAAAGAAACTCTCATCATGGCCAGATGGAGTCAGAGATCTGTGAGAAGACAAAGTGAGAAGCTAAATCCTTGACTGCCACCCTTATCCAGGAGAAGCTGCAAAATCTCATTAGGGATGTTAGGAAAATTCTTTTCAGGGAAAAGTATTGTATGAACCTGCTAAAAATCCCTCAAGAACAAAATATCTATGTCTCCACTTTTAGATAAAGTGTGCCTCTTGCACTTAATGCCTACCTGTTCCAAAGGCATCCTTCATTGCTCCGCTGGTGATGTATTAATAGAACATTTCTCTCTTGCCAATGGGCATGATGATAAACTTTATCAGCAGGGGACGCTGGAGGGCTAATTTTTGTTGGCCAATGCCGGTGGTTTCCTGCCCTCCAGTTTCTGCCTACCAGCACCCCGGTTGTAGGGGAGACCTGCTTGCCAGTATTGGCCCCTGGCATCTTGCCTGCCAGCCTCATCCACTGATGGTAGGCGAGCTCTGGCCAGGACAACTCAGTGAACTTCTCTGCTACCCAGTGGCTACAGTCACACCCTTTTAACAAGGTCTGCATCCTAGCCTTGGGGAGGGACCTCCTCTCCTCCCAAGTTAGCATCTTCCTTGAGTACGCCCTCTCTGCCTTGGCTGTTCTTTAGAGTTAGCCTTTATCACCTTGTAGTAGTTAATTCTCTTTAAATAGTAAGTCTTTATGTTAAACTTTGCCTATTCAAATCACTGTCTCCTGACTCTCCTTTCATGGACCATGAGGCCAAAAACTCAATTACTAGTAACAAAGACATCCCGATCAGGTGAAGGTTTTGGTAAGTTCAAAATTAATTGAACACGAAGAAATACATAGATCCTAATATCTCTAGAAATTATACAAAGGAGGCAGATCCAGTTTATTCAGCCAGAAATCATGTCTGTAAATTTGTACTTAGGTTGAGTATTAAATCACTATATGATTTAATGGTAGTGAAATAAAGCTCTTACAATAACTTTGAAGATTCTGATTTCTGGAAAAATAGAGTCCTCCCTTTAGTAGCATCTGAGCCAATAACAGTCTAATGGCAGAAAGCTATTTCTCTACCTTTTAAGATGGTAGGACATTTAACTGTTAGAAATTCAGTGCCATCAAATTAAGATAATAGAAAAAGCTGCATCAGTCCATTATCAGATTAAGGAACTCCATTGCCACATACAGAATACACAGTATGAATGACTCTAGACCAGCACTGTTCAATAAAAAACCTCCCCTCCCCTCCCCTCCCCTCCCCTCTCCTCTTTCTTTCCTTTGGACAGGGTTTTCCTTTGCAATCCACCAGTGGTGCTATCACAGATGGCTGCAGCCTAGAACCTGAGTTCAAGCCATTCTCCTGCCTCAACCTCCCAAAGTTCAATTTTTTAATAGTCACATTAAAAAAGTAAAGAGAAACAGGTAAAATTAATTTTAATAATCCATTTTATTTTAACCCCCAAATATTAACAATATTATCATTTCAAGATATAATCAATATAACAATTATTAATGAGATATTTTACGTTCTGTTATTTGTACTGTCTTTGAAATCTAGTTTATACTTTATACTTGTAGTACTTTCCAGTTTAGACTAGTCAAATTTAGATGGCTAGTGGCTACTATATTGGACAGCTCTAGGAAAGAATTTGACCACACATATTTCATGGGAGTTACAGTTTGGGAGACAGTTTAAAAAATAGAAACTGCATTACAAAATCCGATTTTGTTCTGTATCTTTGTTGATTATATTAATATTGTATTTTAAAACCATTTTGTGATTAGATGCAAATAAACATATTAGTGATTATGTGTATTTTTTTAGGAATCAAGATTTTTAGTACAACCATACCTTGTTTTATTACACTTTGCTTTATTGCACATCACCAATATAGTGGTTTTTCTTTTTTACAATTTTTTTTTACCAATTTAAGATTTTTGGCAATCCTACATTGAACAAGTCTATCAATGCCATTTTTCCAACAGCATGTGCTCACTTTGTGTCTCTGTGTCACATTTTGGTAATTTGTGCAATATTTCAAACATTTTCTTTATCATTATGCCTATCATAGTGATCTGTGATCGGTAATAGTAATAATGTTACTATTGTAATTGTTTTGGGTCACCATGAACTGAGTCCACATAAGATGAGGACTTAATGGATACATGTTGTGTGTGTTTTAAATGCTCCGCCAACCAGCTGTTCCCCCATCTCTCTCCCTCTTCTCAGGTCTCCCTATTCCCTGAGACACAATAATATTGAAATTAAATCAGTTAATAACCCTACAAATAGCCTCTCAGTATTCAAGTGAGAGAAAGAGTCTCATGTCTCTCACTCTAAATCAAAAGCTAGAAAACGATTAAGCTTAGTGAGAAGGCATGTTGAAAGCTGAGATAGGTCAAAAGCTAATAGTTAGCCAAGTTGTGAATGCAAAGAAAAAGTTCTTGGAGGAAATGAAAAGTGCTTCTCCAGTGAACACGTGGATGATAAGAACATTAAACAGCCTTATTACTAATATGAAGAAAGTTTTAGTGATCTGGATAGAAGATCAAACCAACCACAACATTCCCTTAAGCCAAAGCCGAACCTATAGCAAGGCCCCAACTCTCTTCAATTCTATGAAGGGTGGAAGAGGTGAGGAAGCTGCAGAGGAAAATTTGGAAGCTGGCAGAGGTTGGTTTATGAGGTTTAAGGAAAGGAGCTGTCTCCATAACAGAAGTACAAGGTGAAGTAGTAAATTATTCAGAAGATCTAGCTGAGATAATTGATGAAGGTGGTTACACTAAAAAACTGATTTTCTATGTATATGAAACAGCCTTCTATTGAAAGAAGATGCCATCTAGGATTTTTGTGGTTTTTTTATGCCTATCATAGTGATCTGTGATCGGTAATAGTAATAATGTTACTATTGTAATTGTTTTGGGTCACCATGAACTGAGTCCACATAAGATGAGGACTTAATGGATACATGTTGTGTGTGTTTTTTTTTTGAGTTGGAGTCTCACTCTGTCACCCATCTAGGGTTTTTATAGCTAGAGAGGATAAGGCAATGCCAGGATTCAAAACTTCAGAAGACAGGTTGACTTTCTGAGGTTAATGCAGCTGGTGACTTTTGGTTGCAGCCAATATTCATTGGCTGTTCTGAAAACCCTAGGGCCCTTCAGAGTTATGCTAAATCTGCTCTGCCTGTGCAACAAAGCCTGGAATAACAAAGCCTGGGTGTAAGCACATTTGTTTCTAGCATGGTTTACTGAATCTATTCAGTCCACTATTGAGTCCTACTGCTTAGAAAAAAAGATTCCTGGCCGGGTTCAGTGGCTCAGCCTGTAATCCCAGCACTTTGGGAGGCTGAGGTGAGTGGATTGCCTGAGCCCATGGGTTCAAGACCCACCTGGGCAAGTTGGCGAGACCTCGTCTCTACAATAAATCAAAAACTAGCCAGGCGTAGTAGCATGCGCCTGTAATTCTGGCTACTTGGAAGGTTGAGGTGGAAGGATTGCCGGAACAAGGTCAAGGCAGCGGTGGCCGGGGATGTGCCACTGCACACCAGTCTGGGTGACAGAATGAGACTTCAATTCAAAAAAAAAAAAAAAGATTCCTTTCAGAATATTACACCTAGTCACCCAAGAGCTTTGGTAGAGATGTACAAGGAGATGAATATTGCCTGACAACACAGCATCTGTTCTGCAGCCATGAATCAAGGAGCGATTTTGACTTGCACTTCTTACTATTTCAGAAATACATTTCAGAAGGCTATAACTGCTGTAGACAGTGATTCCTCTGATGAATCTGGGCTAAGTAAATTTAAAACTTCCTGGAAAGGATTCACCATTGTAGATCCATTAAAAACGTGTGATTCATGGGAGGATGTCAATATATGAATATTAACAGGAGTTTGAAAGAAGTTGATTCCAACTCTCATGGATGGCTTTGGGAGTTCAAGCCTTCCTTTAGAGAAGGAAGTAACTGCTGGTATGGCGGATATAGCACGATAACTAAATTAGAGGTGGAGCCTAAAGATGTGACTGAATTGCTACAATCTCATAATCAAACTGGAATGAAAGAAGAGTTGCTTCTTATGGGTGACGAAAGAAAAGTTGTTTCTTGAGAAAGAACCTATTCCTGGTGAAGATGCTGTAAATATTGTTGAAATGACAACAGAAGATTTAGAATATCACATGCACTTAGTTGATAAAGCCACAGCAGGGCTTGAGAGGACTGACTCCAATTTTGAAAGAAGTTACTGTTGGCAAAATGCTATCAAAGAGCATTACATGCTATAGTGAAATTTTTCTTGAAAGTAAGAGTCAGCTGGGCTCGGTGGCTCAGCCTGTAATCCCGTACTTTGGGAGGCTGAGGTGAATGGATTGCCTGAGCCCGCGGGTTCGAGACCCGCCTGGGCAACTCGGTGAGACCTCATCTCTATAATAAATCAAAAACTGGTTGGAAATGGTAGCACGTGCCTATAGTTCCAGCTACTTGGAAGGCTGAGGCAGAAGGATCGCCGAAGCCCAGCAGGTCGAGTCTGCGGTGGTCAGGAGCGTGCTACTGCACTCCAGTCTGGGCAACAGAGTGAGACTCCAACTCAAAAAAAAAAAAAAAAGAAAGTAAAGGTCATTTGATGTAGCAAGCTTCACTGTTGTCCTGTTTTAAGAAATTGTCACAGCCACCCCAGCCTTCAGCTACCATCACCCTGATCAGTCAGCAGCCATCAGCATTAAGGCAAGAACATCAACAAGATTATGACTCACTGAAGGCTCAGATGATCGTTAGCATTTTTTTTTTTTAGCCATAAAGCATTTCTTGATTAAGGTATGTACAGTTTTTTTTAAGAATAATGCTATTGTATACTTAATAGACTACAGTATTAATGACCTATAGTATAGTGTAAACATAACATTAAAAAAAATTAGAGGTGGGGGTCTCTCTATGTTGTTCAGACTGGCCTCAAGTGATCCTCCTGCCTCAACCTGTAGAGTAACTGGGACTATAGGCGTGTGCCCCTGTGTTTGTCTTTAAACATAACTTTAAAAATTTATGAAAATAATTTTTTTTTGTAGAGACGGAGTCTTGCTATGTTGCCCAGGCTGGTTTTGAACTCCCAGCCTCAAACGATCCTCCTGCCTTGGCCTCCCAAAGTGCCTGAATTACAGGCATGAGCCACATGCTGGGCCTAAACATAATTTTTACATGTACTGGGAAACCAGAAAATGTATGTGAATCACTTTCTTGAGATATTTGTTTTATTGTAGTGGTCTGGAACTGAAACAGCAATATCTCTGAAAAAGATAAGGAAGTAAAAGAAAAGGAAGTACCATCACAGAATCAAGAATTTAAGTAGAAACACTGTTATTAGAATTGAATTTTAACTATGATGATGAACATCTATTTTACATGGGGAAAATAAATGTCCAACTGTTATATCTCTATCCATTGCAATAGCTCAGGAGCAAAATTATTTCATAATTCTGTTTTCCTTTAAAATACTTTTATTCTGCTAAAAGCATTTCTTGGAGAAATGGTGGATTCCACGTTGGGGGCATGGAGAGTTTTTTTGTGTCAGAAAACAAGTATGTTTTCAAAAATTAATGTGATTATTTCAGAATGACCCAGGAACCAACTAAAAGCCTCTTGCTGGTCAGAGTTGTAACAGCATCTGAAGGAGAATAATGGTTATGAATTATTTAAATACATTTAATCTATAAAAAGGCATTAATTCATAAGGACACAAAAAAGAAAAGTGAATAAAAAATGTTCTAGCTGGGCTCGGTGGCTCAGCCTGTAATCCTGCGCCTTTGGGAGGCTGAGGTGAGTGAATTGTCTGAGCCCGCAGGTTCGAGACCCGCCTGGGCAGCGAGACCTCATCTCTACAATAAATCAAAAAATGAACCGGGCGTGGTAGCGCGCGCCTGTAGTTCCGGCTACTCGGAAGGCTGAGGCGGAAGGATCGCCGGAGCCCAGCAGGTGAGGCTGCGGAGGCTGGGAGCGGCCACTGCACTCCGGTCTGGGCAACAGAGTGAGACTCCAACTCAAAAAAAAAAAAAAAAAAAGTTCTAAGATGAATTCTTTGAGAGGCCAAGGCAGGAAGACTGTTTGAGACTGGGAGTTCTAAGGTATAGAATGCATTACTATTGCATGCTAATGTTAATTTGCTTATTGGCACCATGAAGAATACAGAAACTGCTAAAACTAGCAATTAGGAGACGTTTGCTGACTCAGGTGGAATATTAGTAGAATGAACCCATAAGTTCTGACCTTGAGTCAGATGAAACCATGTGAAATATCCATAATCCAACTGGATCTAATTTCAAGGATTGCTACGAGTTATGTGGCCCCGTGAATAAGAAAGAATATATAATTTCATCCAGTGTTCATATCTTAAAATTAAATGCAAACACTTTACTATGGAGCATCATCTTCAAGGATCTTGAGATATTTACACATCTGAACCTTTTAATGTAAATATACTTACATATCTTAACATATTTACCTTTATATACCTTCATATTTCAAATTGATCAACTTGGGTAGGTGCTACAAACCTTTAGGGAGGAAAAATAGGTAACATATAACTTGAGTTTAGGGAGGTGGGCTAGGTGATTACTCCCCTATTTAAATATTTATGAATTAATTTTCTTTCCTGTGGTATATAAAGCAAATCTTAGATATCATTTCACTCAATTCTTTCCCCCTTGAAGTAATGGAACATTAACATAACAATCAAATATAGAGTCTCCAATAAGAGTGTCACCTCCCAGCCCAAGTGTATGCCAGTAAATAGCTTCAGTTAATTGGTATGGCAACTGCTTTTTTTTTTTTGAATACAGGGTCTCGCTATGTTGCCCAAGCTAGCCTTAAACTCCTGGGCTCAAGGGATTCCCCCACTTCAGCTTCCTGAGTAGCTGGGACTATGGACATGTACCACTGTGCCCGGCTGGTAACTGCCTTCTTAGATAAGTAAATACCTTTTAACCCGGGGAGCTTTAGACTAAAGTATAGAAATATTTAAGAGAAGAAACCCATTGGTATTAATGCTTTGTGTGTGTATTAAGAAAAGAATTTTCATATTTGATATTTGTATATTTGTCACAGGAAGGTCAGTTTGGTCTGGTAGAGTGACAACTTTGATTTGAGATGTTTGAACAATTTAGATTTTTTAATTTTAAGATAAAATATTACTAAATTATTCTTAGTATTGAAACATCCAGGAGACCTTTAGAGTAATAGTATTTATAAAGTTTCTTGTATTGGATTTATAAGTGTGAATTATTATCTAGGAAAGTTTTGTTTATTAAGTTAAAGCTGTTGAAGTACATAAAGGGAAATGCTTGAGATGAAGCAGTCACCATGTAAATTCATCTACAAGAGCTCTGTTCTGTTCCCCAGCCCCTTGCTACCTTCTAACTTAAGAACAACTGCAGGGCCTACAAAATAGGGCCCTGATATGAAAAAAGACTGCCTGGACACCAGTAGGTTGCTGCCACCTAATTACAGCCCCACTGAGATGGATGATTCTTAGTTCCTAGAGCCCTCCCTCCTCCCCCCACCTGTCTAAGCCTGGACATCTTACAAAGAGGCACAATTGGGTAAAGGAGCATGATAAAAACACCCTTTAAGAGGTGACTGGAGCGTTAGAAGTCATCTACTGGGTCTGAATTATGCTTATTCTCTGGATAGCCTGAGGCGACCCCTACTGGAAGGCAGGTCCTACCACAATCAGAATAACTGTTCTAGGAATGCATTTGTACCCAGGAAAATATAGTCGCATATCTAACTGGAGACAATGTGCACATCTTATGGGACAATTTTCCATCATATACAAATTACAAACTATACATTCCTTACAACTTCCAAAGTTGTGGTAAGGTAGATGCAAAACTGGCACTAGCAAAACTATATACATCTTTGCAACAAGCAGGCTTTGAGTCCCTTGAATCCCTTCCAAGGATCACAATGAACTAGATCTAGAGCTGCAGTTCCACAGTCCACCAGATCCTGGGACTTGGGCCATATCAACACAGCTATCTAGTTGGCATTCCAGTAGTTTCATTCTGACCCCAAGAGATTTCTTACTTGTCTGTTGTTTTTTTATTGAGTCCTTACTTATGTTCTGGGTTCCTTTGCAGCCCAGACCACCCTAGACTCCACATAGCATATCTCTTCCAGAAGGATATGGGCCTATGAAAAGGAATTCCAAGAAAGAACCTGAATGGAAAGGGCTCTATGACATTCTCTGACCATCCCCATGACACTATGGGGCTCGAGACCATCCTCCAGGATACAAAGGTACCAAGGCATGACCACATCAAAACCAATAGCGAACAAGGTGAACCTGTATACAATTCAGAGACCACCAAAGCTTGTGGCAGCTTTAGCCTTATAAGGAAAGGGTATTACTGTGTGACATTCAAGATGGACTGAGTGAAGGCTACAAGTGAGTTTCATAGGACTTGTGGAGTTGCCAAATAAATAACCTCAGGACTAGTGTGAGGAATGGGAGACCACTGGGCTAGTACTAACTGTAGAATTCTTAAGGCATTGCCTTACTTACCATCATAGTTTGGGGTACCTACCAGGAAGATTCTTCTTTCTCACCCCTGACCACCATGTTTCTCTTTAAATGCCTTTTGCAGTGGTGATCCATGATCAGCCAATAGTTGGTGTGCACGCAGGTTTTAGCATCTTCCCTAAAGTGCTCTGATTTCTGCTTCTTCCTCCCTTGGGACATAATGTGCAACACCCTATAAAAATTTACTCCACTCCAAACCTGAATATGGATTTTTCCCTGACACAGACTGTGTGTTGATTAGCGACTTTGGGACATAGAGAACTCCTCACCTTTAGGAATGTTTGGTTTTATGAACTTGTTCTGGCTCTAAGCCTTGGAATTGGAATTTTTGAACTGGAGAGGCCCTTTGTGAAACCTGTGGGGATTCTAGAACAAGGCCTATGCACCTAGGAATGCCACTGAGGATCTACAAACCAAGGAGTTATCTTTTGCTTCTGTAAAGGAAGAATAAAGTGACTTGCCAACTCACAGCTGTCGTTCAAGGTGGATAGAAAATGATACCCTTAAAATTAGGGAGGTATCCTAGGTTCTTTGCTCCATAAGAGAAGAATACTCCTTCTGTTGGACCAGGTGGACCTTGGACATAGATAGGGGCTTATTAACAGTTATTAGTTATAAATTAATTATTCAGGTTGCAAGATACACTTTCTATGTGCTTGTTATGCTACTTAAAGTTTGCTTGTCATGTTACAAACCTCCCTCCCACCTAACTTTTTGAAAGATCAGAAAAATGACCCTCTTAGGGGCAGAGAATGCCAAGTATATGTGGAATCATAACCTTGAATCATAACCTCAAAGGGCATATTTACAGCCTACTTATATCAGTCAGGGTTCTCCAGAGAGACAGAACCAATAGGATGTATATTTATGGAAATATACAATAGGAAATTTATTAGGGAAATTGACTCATGCAGTTGTGAAGGCCAAGAAGTCCCATGAAAGGTTGTCTGCCATCTGGAGCCCTGCTGATAGCATGGCTCAGTCCAAGTATGAAGGCCTCTCAGAATCAGTGAAGATGATGGTATAACTTTCATTCCAAGCTTGACAGGAAAGGAAGCCTGAGAAGCTGGGGGTCCAGTGGTTAAGTCCTAGAGTCCAAAAACTGGGGAAACTTGACAGGAAAGGAAGCGTGTATCCCAACTCCAGCAGATATATCAACACATTCACCTTTTCTTTGTTTTGTTCTGTCTGGGCCTCCAGCAGGCTGGACAGTACCTGCCCATGTTGCAAATGGATCTTCTCCACCTAGTCCACTCAGATTCACATGTTAATCACCTCTGGAAACACTCTCACAGACATACCCCAAGATAATAACAGATTTTTAGGTATTCTTTAATCCAGTCAAGTTGACACAAAAAATTAATCATCACACTGCTAAATGTGCACTGTAGGCAGTATATCTATAAGAGGAAGGACACAAAGAGGAAATCAATCCCCATTTTCCCTGGAACTTCATGTCACTGGTTTTGAAGTTTAAACTCTGAATTTAGTAGAAATCCTTGACATTTGACTTTATATACAGAAATGACCCTCCTTACATATATCTTCAATGATTTACTGGACATAAACTACGACTTCTTTCAAAATTTATGTTATCAGAAGCCCCTTTCACATAGCCCCCAGAAGTTGGCTAATATAGGTTCATTGATCACAGGTCTAAATGGGAAACCTAGAATTATAAAATTTCTAGGAGAAAATCTTTATGACATCAGGGTAAGCAAAGATTTCTTAGATAGGACATCAAAAGCACAATCCATAAAAGGAAAAGTTAATTATTTGGATTTCACCAAACTTAATAACTTGTGCTCTTCAAAAGACATTGTTAAGACAATAAAAACACAAGTCACAGACTAGGAGGAAATATTTGCAAATCATATATCTGATAAAGGACTTTATATCCAGAATATACAATGAATCCTCTAAACTCAGTAGTAAGAAAACACACAACCCAATTTTGTAAAAAATGGGCAAAAGATTAAAAAAAAACACTTAAAGGAGGATACAAATGGCATGTAACCATATAAAAAGATGTTCAACATTATTAGTTCATAAGAAAATGCAAATTAAAACCACAATGGGATATCACTTCACATTTATTAGAATGGTTAAAAGTAAAAAGACTGCCCATACCAAGAACTTAGGAGTGTGTGAAACAACTGGAGCTCTCATATTTTGCTGGTTGAAGTGTGAAATGGTACAGCCACTTTTGGAAAACCAGTTTGGCTGATTTCTTACGCAGTTAAACATGTAGTTACCATACAACATAGTCATTCTATTCCTATGTATATATCCAAGTGGAAACCTATGTTTGCACAGAAATCTGCTCATGAATGTTTATGGCAGCTTTATTTATAATCACACACACACACACACACACACGCACACAAAATGGAAACAAACCAAATGTCCCTTATCTGCAGACTGGTTAAACAAATTGTGATACATCCATAAATGTTGTTGGAGAGAATGCAATTTGGTACAATCACTTTGACAAACTGGCAGTGTTTGCCAAAGTCAAACATATAACCCTACAATTGCATTTCTAGGGACGTACCCAGTAAAAAAACAAGAATGGTGATAGCAGTAGTATTTGTAATAGGCCTGTAATAGAGTCTGACTCCATTATTTATCTATTTATTTTTGAGTAGAGGTCTCATTCTGTTGCACAAGTTGGAGTGCAGCCTTGACTTTCAGGGTTCAGGCGATACTTCCACCTCAGCCTCCCAAGTAGGTGGGACTACAGTTACGTGCCACCATACCTGGATAATTTTTTGATGTTTTGTAGAGATGAGGTCTCACTACGTTGTGCAGGTTGGTCTTAAACTACTGAGCTCAAATGATTCTTCCACCTTAGCCTCCCAAAGTGCTGGAATTGCAGGCGTGAGCAACCACAACCCACCAATGTCTTACCATCACATTTTCAAGCCCCATCACTCCCCTTTCTCTTTAGCACCACATCTGGACATGCTAATAGGAAGGCCCAGATGCTCCTTTCCCTGCTGCAGGTGGGATGTTCAAACCACACAAACTCCAACCTGTGGGAGAGGTACTCTTATCCTGGACCCACCTGCTGTCAGCTTAGTCACTATAAAAACCAGAGCCACTTGCCTCTTCTTTTGCTCAAGCAAAACAGACTGCTTGAGTATGGACTCTGCTTTCCCCAGAAAGTCTTACTATGTGAGTAATAAATCATTTTACATCCTCTGAATGAGTATGTGGTCTGGAGCTCTGAATCAATTTTGGGTGGGTCAGAGTTACTGATAGCTCTCTTCCACAGAGCAGCAACAAGGCAAAAGGTAAACCCCCAACTGGAAACTACTCAAATGCTGAGTCAACAGATGAGTAGACAAATTATCATATATTCACTCAATGGAGCAGGGAGAAATAATGAACTGCAGCTGCACATAATCTCACAAACATAATGTTGAGCAACAAACAAATACACACAAAGGAATATATTCTATATGACTACATTTTAAGAAGTTAACCTATGATGTTGGAAGTCAGGAGAGCAACCACTGTTCTTAGTGTGGTAGGTTACTGGAAAGGGGCACAAAGGGGAAACTGCTCTGTATGACAGGCTCAATTTGAAAAAATTAAAATAAAAAATCAGAGATAAGTGAGAGGGTAGGGGAGGATGACCAGATGGTCCAGCTCTGCGTGAAGTTCTGGCTCTGCCCTGCTGGGCTGAGGGATTAAGAATGTGAACCAGCCTCACCCAGTGGACAAATGTGGAAATTCATGCCAAGACTTAAAATAGCAAGATGACTGACTTCTCTTGTGAGCCTCTGGTAGTGACAGCTATTTTTGTGCAGATTCTGCAATAGAGTGTCCAAGAAGGGTCTGAGGCCAGTCTTTTTGTCTGCTACAGAGAGCTGGGCTCAACCAGACTGAGAGAGACAAATGACTTCTCTGACAGGAGACGTAGGAAGCCCAGGGAAAGGGAGATCCTAGCCCAACAGAGGGCTATAGTATCCCTAGGCACTGTCTTTCTCATCAGGCAGTCCCGACTGTGGAAATTACCTTTACTCAGGTGCAAATTCAGTAAGTTAGGTAGTTATTCTCACTTTTCAGGTGAAGGAACTGGAGTCTAGGTAATTTGGGCTGTACATGGGACAACTAAGGTTTGAACTCCAGTCTGTCTGGCTCCAAAACCCAGTTCTAAATCCCAATTCTCTATCTAGAATATCTTAATCTTTTTTTGCACCATGCCTCCCCTAGCAGTCTGGGGAAGCCTATGGGCCCATTTCATAATAATATACTAAATGCATACAATAAAATACATTTGATTACCAATTCTATTGAAATTTCCAAGAAGGCCAATCCTATTGAAATACAATTACCAAGATTAAAAAAAAATGTGGTATAGTGTGTGCTATGCATGCATTTCTTTATTAGTGTTGTCAGCTGAAAAATAGCCAGAATCAGCAAAGTCACTTATAGAAGGCCTCAGATGGGCTATTGGACTCAGAGATACCTAGAGGAATGTGAATAAAGAAATAAGCCTTCCTTTAAAAAAGCCTCTAGCCTAGTAGGGGCAATGTCTCCTGGCAGTTCATGATTTACATCCCAATGTAAATTAATCAGGCAAGAAGAAAGTGCTTTGGGAAACATAAGAAGAGTAAACCTATGGGCAGGACAACCCCAAGAAGGAGTCCTCTAAGGGGCAACACTAAGGCTGAGACTGGGAATGGGCAGCAGTAACGCATAGTAGTTAGGCACATGGGCTTTGTTGTCAGACAGCCTGGGTTCAAAACCTGGCTCTATCACTTCCTAGCTGTGGGACTTTGGGCAAGTCTCCCAGATCTTTCTGTGCCTCAGTACCTCATCTGTAAAATGGGTATGAGTCTAACACTTCATAAGGTTGGTGTGAAGATTAAATAAATTTAAATGCTATCAGCCACTGTGATGAAGCTGATTGTCATTGGCAAGATGAACAAAAGGGTGAGGTCTTTCTAGAGGTTAGGGATAGCACAATCTGTTCACAAGATTGTTTTCTTGTGAAAGGAACAGGGAACGAAGGACCACTGGTTTGATGACTTAAGGTGAAACATAAACAAGCATGTTTTATTTTTATAGTTATGTTTTTATTTTATTTTGCATTGGGGAATAACATCAAACCTGTGATTTTGCCAATATCACTCCATAAAACAGGGCTAGAGTGAGTATTTAAGTTTTCTTTTATTTTTTTCTTGGAGTTGGAGTCTCACTCTGTTACCCAGGCTAGAGTACAGTGGCATACCCAGGTCACTGCAGCTTCAACCTGCTGGGCTCAGGTGATCCCTCTATCTCAGCCTTCCAAGTAGCTGGAACTACAGGCGCATGCCACCATGCCCCACTAGTTTTTTTATTTATTGTAGAGATGATGTCTCACCATTTTGCTCAGGCTGGTCTCGAACCCCTGGACTCAGGCAATCCTATCACTTCCACCTCTGGGAATCTATCCTAATCCTTCTACTGGGATTACAGGTGTGAGCCACTGCGCCTGGCTGAGTATTTAAGTTTTAAAAAGTGATGAGTTGATTTAGAGGAAACATTCATACAGTAATACATAGTGCAGGTGGTATGAGGATGTGGCAAAAATGTGAAGGTGGTGGCAGTGCCTAGTTTGAATTGCAGGATGAGGAGATAGGATCTGCTTTCACCTTATGGAATGTTTGAAGTTCTGGCTCAGCCCAGCAATCCTTGGACCGCTGAATGGGACACAGAAGCTGGCAGCAAATACACAGTGTTTGGGAAGATCCCAGAAATACTGTTCATACCCCCTTCATTTGTGGATACACTTAAGGGCAATATTTGAAACCACAAGCTACCACTCAGAAGCTGACATGTTCAGCAATTAAAAACTGTGAAACAGAAAATAATAGAAAAATATCAGAGTCCACTGCTAGTAGTTAGGGAAATTATGATGTTGTGAAACTTTCTTTTTTGGGGATGTGTGTGTGTGTGCGCGCGCGCGCACACGCGCATGTGTATGCACACGTGCATGCACACAATGAACTGCATCGTAAAATGATTTCCTAATATGGTTTATAGACAAAATTGTCAGCTTAGGTGGAAACAGGCCTGACATCTTGTCCAAGTTCTCCTCCTCCCTGCTGGCTATCAGGGTGGGCCTCATACCTTTTGGGCCGTGGAGGCAGATTAACTATAAAGTGCTCTGTTTGTGTCCGGGGTTCTGATTTAGCTAGTGTTCCTGAGTCTGTATATGTCCAGAGCCCTCCACCTCCAGGGAATTGAGATCTCCAGGTGAGAGGACAGAGATCAGGCCAAATGGGCCCCTGGGATTTTCGTAGTTACCCAAGTTCCCTTTTCCAGATTTCAAGCCCACACCCAAAGCTTCTGCTTCCAAATATTCTGTTGCTTTTCCAGTTACAGTGTTTCCTTATCTCATTATTTCCTCATTTTCTGACCATATTTCCCACTGTGATATGTGACGTGGGTGGAGCATGTGCTAATGAAGCAGCCTCTGTGTTGTCCACCTTCACCTCTCCTGAGGCCAATGTACTGTGGAACAGGAGTAACAGATCACATCCTCTCTACAACCCATGGGTTCAGCTCCTGGAATTTGGTTCAGCAGTTTCTTCCCATTGACTCTTTGTGGGAAGAGGTGACTGGGGGCCACCTGAGGGGACAGCCTTTGAATAAAGCATGCAGATAACTGTTGTAGTGGGAGCTGCCCTGAAGCAGACTCTGAGCTAGAGTTGAATGTAAATTTTTGGTTGAGCTATATGAAATTGCCATTTTTATAAGTCAAAAAGGGTGAAATATTGACAATGTTGTGGAAGTCATTATATATGACAAGAGCCACCTTGTGTTAACTTCCAACTGACCAATGAGCAGTCTACAATCAAAGTCCGATACCAACCAGTCAGAACTACCGTGTTTCAACCCTTTATTTGCATGGTGGGAACAGAAAAGAGGCCAGCTTTTGTATAAAAAGAGTCTCAAATCTCTGGACTGGTGTGACAGCTCTTCTATCACAGTCCTGCCTGCTGCTCCTCCCTTGCAGTGTACTCAGAAAACCTGTCCTCTGATTTGACTTGGGTAAATTCTTTCACTGACTGCAACTCTTGTAGACTGGTTGCTGTGTGTGACAAATGTCATGTGATTCCACTAATAGTTTATCTGGAACGTGAAGAATACATGGGAAAAAGACTGGGGAAGTGGGGAGAGGAGGGAAGGCCGCCAGTAAAGAGTATATTAACAAACCAGTTACCCTTGTGGACAGTTGAACCTTAATCCCATTGGAAAAACTTGGGGAGATAGTATACAGTACACACCTCAGAGATATTCCACCCCAGTGCAAGGGAGGTGGGGTCTTTATGCATGAACTAACCTCAGTCATTGGGCGAGGGCTCTTGGGATGGGGGACAGGGAGCATTTCTCTGGAACGTCTGGCACGCTGCACTGGCAGACAGGTGCAGAACAGGCTTTGTTACCCAAAGCAAGGCCACAGACAAAGCGGTATGGGTACTGACAGTTGGAAGTCAGTCAGCATGTACTGATTAGGCAAGGGCAGGGGTATAGGAGGGCCACCAAAGGCGCTTGCTACAGAAGCTCTGCCAGTGAACTCGGAAAGTGCCTCCAGCAAATATCTCTGGCAACAAACTCAAGCAGACAAGAAAATATGAGTGTGTTTTTCTGGAACAAGTTATTTCCGATTTTGAGACTTCATTCTACAGGATGTTGAAAACTAAATCACAGTCACTGTGAGGGCTACTCCTTTCCCAGAATTGCATCAGTGTCAGGAAACTGGTCAGTGTCCTGGCCCCAGAGAGCACGGTGAATCTGTCCTTGGTGGCATCTGTGCACATAGACCTCCACTTGGACATCATCATCCTGCCTCCCTGTTGGTCACCAGCCCACATGTCCACACTCAGTGTAGTCCACAGCACCCTCAGGCCTGGAGTCAGGGCACTGTGCCCCACTAATGTCTAGATTGACCGATTTTCCTCTTGCCTCTCACTTTCTCCTCAGTCTGGGGAGCAGCATTTTAGTTTGGCATAGAATAGAAAGAGAATCTTACTTTTCTTAAACTCTGGTACTTAGAGACCAAGGAAAACTTCAAAGACCTTTTCTGAGGTCAGGCTGTTGGAGTAGAAGGAAGGTCAAGGATGGGGAAACATCAATTAACATTTTAAAGATACTATCTTGCCTTAATTCCCAGGGGGCCCCTCTTCCCACGCTTAACAAGGCAACGTGATCATAGCCTCTTCCGCAGATTCTTCCTTTGCTATTTTTTACTTTATGGTCTTTATAGCTTGTGTAATGGAGTGGGGAAAGTTGCCGTTTTAAACAAGGCCCCGCTTTGTTCTTAACCTGAGGTCCACGATATAATTCAAATAATTCTTGAATTCGGATGGGAAATAATTTTACATTTTTATTTTAATTAACCTCCCACAAAATTAACTTCTGTTTCAATTATAAATGTAGGCAACAAGACACAGTTGAGGCTGAGTATCTCTTATTCAAAATGCTTAGGACTAGAAAAAGCGTTTCAAATTTTGAATTTTTTCAAATTGTGTAATATTTGAATGTGCTTAATGAAATATCTTAGGGATGGGACCTATGTCTAAGCACAAAATTCATTTATGTTTCATATTTACTTTATATCATAACCTGAAGGCAATTTTAAACAATATTTTAAATAATTTTGCACATAAAGCAAAGTTTTGATGCATTTTGGTTGCAATCCATTATGTGAGGTCAGGTGTAGAATTTTCCACTTGTGGCATTCTGTTGGAACTCAAAAAGTTTTGGATTTGGGAGCATTTTGGGCTTTCATATTAGAAATGTTCAACCTATAATATTAGCAGGACCCTGTCCTAGGTATCTTGAAATATCATTTAAACTCATCACTGCTATAGACAGAGTATTTGTGTCCTTCCTGCCCTCCCCAAATTTCTATGTTGAAACCTAACCTCAGTTTGGAGGTGGAGTTCTTGGGAGGTGATTAGGTTATGAGATTGGAGCCCTTATGAGTGAGATCAGTGACCTTATAAAAGAGAACCCAGAAAGCACCCTTGTCCTTCAGTCATGTGAATTCACAGTGAGAAGGTGCCATCTATGAACCGGGGAGCAGACCAGACACCAAATATGCTGATGCCTTGGACTTCCCAGTCTCTAAAACTGTGAGAAATAAAGCTCTGTTGTTTATAAACTACCCAGTCTACAGTATGCTGTTACAGTATCCTGAATGGATGAAGGCAATCACTATTGTGGTAACCGTAAGATCCATTGCTAGAGCTTTAAAAATGTGCTAATAATGAAATGCATATATTACTTTAGCGTAAATGTGTTCCAAAAAATATGTTAGTAACTGTATTTTAAGATAATTTTTAACTTTTTATTTAAAATAATTATATAAATACGTATATATATATATGTATTTGTAAGAAATAATGCAGAGCAATCTAATGCACCCTTCAATGAGTTTTCCCTAATGGTAACACCTTACAAAAGTATAGTACAATGTCATAACTAGGACATTGACATTGATACAACCTACTGATCTTATTCAGATTTTGCCAGTTTTACATATGCTCATTTGTTTGTGCATGTGTGTGTGCATTTAGTTCTATGTAATTTCATCACATGTATAGATTTGTGTAAACACCATCACAGTGAATATGCAGAGCAATTCTATCACCATGAGGATTTCTTAGCCTTTCCTTTTATAGCCAGACATTTCTCTCCTTGCCCTAAGCCCTGGCATCCACTAATCTATTTTCTGTCTCTGTAATTTTGTTATTTTAAGAATGTTATATAATGCAAACTCTAACCTTCTGAGGTTTACATACTTTCAAAAGTATGTAACCTTTGGTATTGGCGTTTAGCCTAATCCCTTGAGATTCATCCAAGTTGTGTGTAGATCAACAGTTTGGTTCCTTTTACTTTCTTTCTTTCTTTTTTTGAGTTGGAATCTTACTCTGTCACCCAGGCTGGAGTGCAGTGGAACACTCATGGCCACTGCAGCCTTGACCTGCTGGGCTCAGGTGATCCTTCTGCCTCAGCCTTCCAAGTAGCTGGAACCACAGGCATGTGTCACCATGCCCAGCTAATTTTTTTATTTATTGTAGAGACGAGGTCTTGCCAAGTCACTCAGGCTGGTCTCAAACCCCTGAGCTCAGGCAATCCTCTTGCCTCTGCCTCCCAAAGTGCTGGGATTACAGGCTTGAGCCACTGTGCCCAGCCAGTTTGTTCCTTTATATTATTGAGTGGTATTCCGTGGTAGGCATGTATCCAGTTTGCTTAACCATCAGCCCTTTGAAAGACATTTGAATTGTTTCCACCCTTGTGCTATAATTACTTTTCAATATATTTTATTTTGTGTTTTAAAAAACATTATTCTGAGAGGGAGTCTAAAGGTTCTGCCCGACTACTCAAGGGATCCACTGGTACAAAAGTGTAGTTTTAAGGGGAGAGGAATATCTTTCTTCACATTATTCCCATTTGTCCATAGAGACTGGCTGGGAATGGGAACAGGGAAGGGAAGAAATATCAGAGCCTCACCAAGTCTTCTGTGCTATTGGAGTGAAATGGGAAGCAGATGATCCCTGTTCCTTTTTTTTTTTTTTTTTTGGAGTCAGAGTCTCACT
>NW_007255294.1:49102-53258 GCF_000164805.1 Carlito syrichta | reverse complement strand
CAGAGTCTCACTCTGTCACCCAGGTTGGAATGCAGTGGCACACTCGCAGCCACCGCAGCATCAACCTGCTGGGCTCAGGTGATCCTTCCACCTCCACCTTCCAAGTAGCCAGAACTACAGGCACACTATAATGAGGGGGAGTGAGCCTCTAAATGGGGGAGTCAGAGGATAATGAGGAGCCAGGGAAGAATGATGGGATCCAGCCACATGGTGACTTGAATCCCAACCATTTCCCCCCAACCTAAGGAAAATCTGTCATACTCACAAATGAGTGATGTGAGAGATTTGAGGAAACAAAGCATAGTAATGAAGCTGAACCCCACACCTGGATCTGCAGGGAGAGGAGAACAGTGTGGGAGGTGATCTGTGAGTGGGAGGGAGTGGAGGAAGCCAAGACTATAGGAGTTCAAAGTGACTGTGACAACATGAGCACCTGGGAATTTTAGCAGCGGCAATCCTACTTCATTCTTTTTTAAAGGACAATATGATCTCAGCTGAAACTGAGCTATGCTTCGCCTCTTGAGAATTTTCTTATTTAAGTTGGAGGAGTCAAGGCTAATGCTGCAATGATTTCCCAGTCCCTCATCCCCCAAGAACAGCCCCTAGTTGGGAAGTTTCAAACAGAGTTTGTATTCTGTCTCCTGCTTATTATGCCCAGCCCTTTGTGGTACTGCCATCTGGATAAGAATCTGGTGGCCAAGTGCCAAGGAATACTAGTAGCTAAGAAGCCACTTAGGAGGAAGATGCTAGAGCAGAGACAAAAGTGGGCAAGAGTCTGGAGAAGGAGAGGACAGGTCATCAAAGCAAAGCCAGATCACATTGTACAAGCACTAAAGAATAAATGATCTGGGATGCAGTGCGTGCCTGTAGTTCTGGCTACTTGGAAGGCTGAGGTAGAAATCGCCGGAGCCCAGAAGGTCAGCCCTGGGGTGGCTGTGAGTGTGCGTGCCACTGCACTCTAGCCTGGGTGACGGAGTGAGACTCCAACTAAAAAAAAAAATCCGAAAAAAAAAACCAACCCCAAAATATGTACATATTGATCATTAGTGTGGGCCTTATTTAGATCCTGATTCAAACAAACTGTAAGAGAAAAAAATTATGACATTTACGTGACAAGTGACTGGATATTGGGGTATGGTATGGAATTAGTGTTAATTCTTTTAGGTGTGACAATGGGTGAAGTTCTTATCTTTTAAAGGTACATACTCAGATGTTTACAGATTAAATGATATGATGTCCGGTGTTTGCTTCAAAATAATACAGGAAGGGATGAGTGGGTAGGAATGTAGGTGAAAAAGATTGGCCACTAGCGGATCATTGCTGAAACTGGATGGATGATGGGAGTTCATTATACTCCTCTGGGGTGGGGAGTGGTATGTGTTTGAAAATTGCCATAGACAGACAACATAATAAAACTGCAAACTGTATTTAGTGAGAAGGAAAAACATCTGGATTCAGAAGGGAGGATGAAGTAAACCAACTGGGTGTGGAGGCTGAGGGTGAGGGTGGGGATAGGCTGGCCTAAGTCCCAGCCCTGTAATTAGAAAAGTTGCCTAATCTTTCTGTGCCTGATTTTCCTCATTATAACATGGGATTGGTGAGAGGATTAGACAAATTAAGATGTATAGTGCACTTAAAATAGTGTGCAGTCCAACCCCAGTGCTATGTCAGGATCAGTTAATATTATTATTCTGCCCCTGATGTCCTGTCTGAAGTGTGGCCGAGGAAGAGCACTCAGGGAGGCCTCTTGGATGGATAGATAGGGCAAAAGGGTGAATGAGTGGTTGGGCATCGTCTCCAGTTCCCAACTGTTGATTAGCCATTAGCTTCTTCAGTTTCCAGAGACCTTGAAAGTGTTTACAACAGTTACAGAGAAATGAAACCGACTAGAGAAAGCTGGCAGCTCACCCTGTCCACGCCACCCACCCACTTCCAGGCTCAGCTGTAAGCAGAGTTCCAAGCCTTACAGGATGCTATCTTCTTTGCTTGGAACTCAAGGGTACACCCGGTTGCTGCTATTTTGTTCCTGACCTTGGGTTGGCTGGGCATCCCAGTTTCCAGTCATGTGGCTGCAGAGCAGTCCTCATGGGCAGAGTCCCAGAGGCAACAACAGGATGTCACGGCTGATGTTACTGAGCCCAACCTTTTACAACCACTTTATAGACTGGAAAACTGAGTCCCAGAGAAGCCCCAGGTGGTGGAATCTTTGTGTATAAGAAGCATTGAGGCCATTCTTAGGTAAGAGCAGGTAATTCTAGAAAGACTTTCTACATGGCAGCATGCATTCACCCAACACACTTTTATTGCATGTCTGCCATGTGTTAAGTGCTTGCTGGGCTGTGCTAGGGGAATTCTCAGATAAGTAAGATATGATATCTGTCCTGGAATATCTAACCAGATCTGAGTTGAAGTGAATGGGGAGAAAGAAGGAGCACAGAATTAAACCAGAATATTCACAATGATAGCGAGCAAGAGAGCATTGGGTTGAGAATTAGAAAGTCCATGTGGCTCTAATCAACTGTGTGTTTCTGGGCAAGTGACTTTCCCTCTCTGAACCTTGGCAACCCTGTCTACAAAATGAGTATGATAACCTAAGCCTGGCCTAACCCAGAGAAAATATCTGGAGAACTACTCTACAACTATAACATGTAAGAAATATATTCTTGAAGGTATTTTGATAAATGAATATATATATATATTAGAGTTGGAGTCTCACTCTGTTGCCCAGGCTGGAGTGCAGTGACACACTCATGACCACCCCAGTGGTGACCTGCTGGGCTCTGGCAATCCTTCCATCTCAGCCTTCCAAGTAGTTGGAACTACAGACGTGCACTACCATGCCTGGCTAATTTTTTGATTTATTGTAGAGACAAGGTCTCACCATGTTGCCCGGGCTGGTCTCGAACCCGTAGGCTCAGGCAATTCTCTCACCTCAGCCTCCCAAAGTGCTGAGATTACAGGCTTGAGCCACTGTGCCTAGCATGAATACAGCATCAAACAAATACATTTGTACCAAGGCATGGACTGGTAGTTGCGGAAAGGGTTGTACACCCCTTCTTAGTGGAAGCAGCCCCCTCCCAAGGACCTGAGCACAAGATCCGGGGCAGATGTATGAAAGAGGAGACATGAAGTCTAGAGCAGCCAGAGGGGGCCAGCCTGGGGGGCGGCGCAGAAAGAGGAAATGGAAGAGGTGAGATGAGCAACACTTCCTTCCTGTTGTGCTGTCAAGGGACCATGGTAGGAAGAAGCTGGTCTGAGAGTCTGGTACAACATCTAATCAAAGTGAGTAAATCAAAGTGGGTGCTGTGGAGGCTTCTAGATGGAGGAGACATTTGTGGATTAGGAATTTAGAGTTTTAAGACCCTGGAGAAGGACTGACCCTTCCCATTGCCCCATGGGCTCACCTAGAATGGGGTGAACTTTGCCCAAGGAAGACAGAGAAACAGAGAGAAAGAGACAGATAGTGAGACAGAGGAGGAGGCAGGGTCAAACCAGGCCAGTTGTTGCCTCTGGGACTTTACCCATGAGGACTGCTGCCTGTGCTTCTACAAACTATCAAGGAGCCAGTTTGTCAAGTACTGTCTAGGCTCTGCTGGCAAATCAATTGACCGGTATCTCTTGAGCTCCTGCTCTCTGTGGGGACAATGCTGGGTACTCTGTTCAAAGGAACAAGGCTCCTGACCGTGAGGAACTTGAAGTCTGGTAGGAGACAGATTTGCCCCTGGATGACACTTCCCCTCTAGACTTAGGCAGGAAGCTCAGAGCAAGAGATCAGGGAGCTCTGGGAGGACCTGGGGAGGCTTCCAGGGCAGGGTGAGACTGGAGCAGGGTGGTGGAGGACAGGAATGATCAACTGCAGGCCAAAGGTTTACAGATGCATACTCAGTGCTGGGCTGAAGAGAAAAGCAGGTGCTTTGAAAATGGGATGTCACAGTTAGTAGATGCGGCCAACATGCCTGAGCCCAGGGGTTTGAGATCAGCCTGGGCAACTTGGCAAGACTACACACACACACACACACACACACACACACACATAAAATAGCTGGGCATAATGGTTGCATGTCTGTAGTTCCAGCTACTTGGAAGGCTGAAGTGGAAGGATCACCTGAGCCCAGAGGGTTGAGGCTGCAGTAGCCATAAGTGTGTCACTGCACTC
>NW_007255294.1:20876-49082 GCF_000164805.1 Carlito syrichta | reverse complement strand
AAAAAAAAAAAAAAAAAAAAAAAGAAGTAAATGCAGTGGGAAGTACGTCAGATAGTCAAGACTATGATGTCTCTTCTCTGAAATTGAGTGGCATTGCAGCCTATGGGAGAGGCCCCATGCCTCTGGCTGCCTGGCCTTGGAGGCTGGGTGCCCGCCCCTCCCCAAGCAAACAGAGTCCAAGCATGTCTCAAAGAGACAAAAGAAGGTGAGTTCCCAGTCTTCTCCCTCCAGCCCACTTCAATATCAAGAAGTATTTCTCCTCCACTGAGTTTCTCTTGCTGCAATGCACTGCCCTTTCTACTTTGGTTGCCCTTGGGGCTGGTAGAAAACACTGGTAACCAACCCCAGGGTGGAGAGCACTTCCTCTGCAAATTTTGAAAGAATTTGGACAAATGCTACCAAGCTGTATGCACCTGGGTTTCATAACTCTCCCTGCAGCAAGGGAGAAAAGGGGGACTCAAGGAGTAACTCAGGGTGTGAGGTTGGTGGTGCTGAAGGGAGGGAGCCTGACAGAGAGCAGAGGAAAGACCCGGGGCTACCTGGGATCCTCAGATAAGCAAGGCTCAGCCCTTTCTGGCCTGCCTGCACAACCAGGACTGACTCCCTGACTGCAACCTGCTCATTCCAGGAAAGGCCCAACCCTTGCTGAAAAGATGCCTCAGTCAGTTCCAGGAAAACCTGGCTGCCCTGCAGAGGCTCTGAGCTCCCCCCCCACCTGCCCTGCACACCAGGGAGCTGTTTGATATGGCTGGGGAGTGACATGGATGGCAGGCCTCAGGCCACATCCCATTAGGAAAATCAGCTTAACAGGAAGCAGATGTGTTGAGATATTTTAAAAGAGGATGAGACAACTTGAACAACAAGATAAATAATGAGACTAATGGAATAAAATAAATACCCATGCAGTCACACTAATATAAATCAATACATAGAGTGAAGGGTCAACTTTCTTACAATAAAATTCCAGTTAATACATGCAGAAAGAATGATAGAAACAGAAAATAGCCATTTGGCAAACACCACAGTAATAATTGTTGTTGGAAGGTATCAATGGATGCTAAAATTAGTGGACAAAAAGTATGATGAGAAACAGGATATTTGCATAGTTTCAAAGTATCTCCCCACCAGATACTTCTTAATTGCAAAGGAATACATAGTAATTTCACAATGGAAATGCTTGGCAGATATCACTGTACCCAAGTGATCAAAGTTAACATCACTAGGAAAGAGACATCTTGAAGTCGTGTACTTCTGATATGTACATTGATTAAGACACAAGATCACTTCTTTGGTGCTCCCCCTCAAAATATATAACTTCTGTCTAATCATGAAGAAACTTCAAAATTCAAGGACATTCTACAAATGAACTGACCAGCACTCTTTAAAACTGTCAAGGTCATGGAAGACAAAGCAAGACTAAGGAGCTGTCCCAGAGTGGAGCGACTAAGGAGCCATGATAATCAAATGCAATGTGAGGTTTGTGTTTAGACTGGGCTGGAGAAAGAACATTAGTGGAACAAGTGAAATTTGAATAAGACCTGTAGATTATTCAGTAGTGTTGTGTCAATGTTAATTTCCTTGCTTAAATTATTAGAGAGTACTGTGATTATGTAGGATGCATTAAAAAGAAAAGCCTTAGACAAATTAAATTTAGTGATGAGTTGGGTAGCCACCCAAACCAGAAGAGGTTCAGAGAGAATCCAGTGCTGTGGTCAAAGAAGAATCCTTGTGGTCAAAGATTATTTATGAGCTGGCTTGGTGGCTCAGCCTGTAATCCTGCGCTTTGGGAGGCTGAGGTGAGTGGATTGCCTGAACCCACGGGTTTGAGACTCGCCTGGGCAGCGAGACCTCATCTCTACAATAAATCAAAAAATCAGCCAGGCATGGTAGTGCATGCCTGTAATTCCGGCTACTTGGAAGGCTGAGGTGGAAGGATCGCCGGAGCCCAGTAGGTCAAGGCTGCAGTGGCCGGGAGTGGCCACTGCACTCCAGTCTGGGTGACAGAGTGAGACTCCAACTCAAAAAAAAAAAAAGATAAAATGTTCCCATGGGTTATTTCTGAGAGGGTAGCATCATGGGGGGAGTTTTAAAAATCTCTTTTCTACTTTTTTCTCTGCATTTCCACATTTTACATTGAATGTATGTAATCTTTGTAATGAGGAAAAATAGCACATTAAAAATGGAGAGAACACACAATGGTCTAGAATCAGAGACCAGGGCTCTGGGGCCAGCTCTGCCTGCCTTACAGTGTGGCCCTGGGTTTCTCATGAAGCCAGGTTTCTCCATACCTGTTCGCTCCTTCCCAAGGGAGCCAGGAAGACACAACAAGGGCCGGTATATAAAAGGGCCTCAGCCGGGCTTGGTGGCTCGGCTTGTAATCCCGTGCCTTTGGGAGGCTGAGGTGAGTGAATTGCCTGAGCTTGTGGGTTCGAGACCTGCCTGGGCAACTTGGCGAGACCTCATCTCTACAATAAATCAAAAACTTAGCCGGGGGTGGTAGCGCACGCCACGCCTGTAATTCCGGCTACTCAGAAGGCTGAGGTGGAAGGATCGCCGGAGCCCAGCAGGTTGAGGCTGCAGTGGCCAGGAGCAGCCACTGCACTCTAGTCTGGGTGACAGAGTGAGACTCCAATTTAAAAAAAAAAAAAGATTATTTATGGGCAGAAAAAGGAAAATGACTTACAGAAAACAGAAGTGAGATACAGAAACAGCAGGATTGACTGCAGCTTACCTTTGTCTTATTTGATCCCAGTTTGAACAGTTGGCCATCTGTGATTGGCTGAAACTTGGTGACTGACACAAAAATAGGTTACAGTCTGTTTACATACTCAGGTTATAGTCCACTATATATGGAAAAACCTTTAGACCAAATTTAAAATATGTAAGGAGGCAGTTTTAGGCTAAACTTATTTTATTTTATTTTTTTGAGTTGGGTCTCACTCTGTCGCCAGACTGGAGTGAGGTGGTACAATATAGCTCACCACGGCCTCAATCTGCTGGACTCAGGCACGCCTCCCATCTCAGCCTCTCGAGCAGCTGGAATTATAGGTGTGCACCACCATGCCCGCTAGTTATTTGATTTTTGTAGAGACAGTCTCGCTATGTTGCCTAGGTAGGTCTCCAACTCCAGAGCTCAAGCAATCCTCCCACCTTGGCCTCCCAAAGTGCTGGGATTACAGATGTGAACCACTGTGCCCAGCCAAGGCTAAACTTAATTTAACAGATGTTAATATTAAAAGAAGCTAGAATCCTGTGCTTTATTTTTGCAAGTCTAAAAATTATTTTAACTCAGGTTGTCTAAAATGTGAGGGTGGGGTGGAACAGAATGAACAAGGGGCCAGGTCCTATAACTTAGTCATTCTTTGGGAGGGACCCAGGACTCCGTGGCTCTTGGCAGCTGTTTCTTGGGTTTTATTCCTCCTATTGTTAACTAGCATTTGACCTGGAGATACTTGGAGGCCCACTCACTTGGAAGGTCCCCTGCTGCCCTTTACCTGAGCGAGAACACATCACGAGCTTGACTTCCACTCTGGGTGGCCTGTGGACCCCAGAGAATGGCTCACTTCTAAGTCCATGTCCACTTCTCCAGGGACATTCAGTTCTCTGATGCCTGTCTAAGGGATCATCCCCACCTCCAATACAGATGCAAAAATCAAAGCCCAGAGAGGTGAAGCTACCATCTCTAGGCCTCATAGCCAGTAAATGCAGAGTCAGATTCCAGCCCAGCTCTGTGTAACCCCAGTGCCAGTGCCTTTAGCCACCTGGCATTACTGCTCTGTTATTGCCTGATTCTAGTGGCAGCAATAGGCATTCACCAAGCACCTGCTATGTGTCAAGCAGAGGGTGGGGCTAGAGGCAAAGGTGACTGAGATGCTGCTCCTAGACCACAGGTGCTGTGCTGGGGGAAGGGCACCCTCTACTGCTAAGCCTGAGGCAGGCAATGCACACTTTCACTCATTCATTCATTTATTCAGTTGGTCAGTCCATCAATCAGTGTCTGCTCTTGCCTGGCCCTAGGCCTGGGTTGGTGGGTCAGATGTGGTCCTTGCCCTGGGAGCTCCTGACCTGGTGGAGGAGTAGGCAACTAAACAGGTAGCTGGCCACACAGAGACACATGCCATGATGGGAAGTGTGGGGGAAGAAGGGAAGGAAAGAGGAAAGACAGTTTGGCAAGAGATAAGGATATTGCTGACATACTGTGGGTGTAGCAGACACAACATTGCTTGGAGGGAGTCTCCTTCTCTGGGTGGAGTTTAGGGTTGGGGCAGAATAGGGGTGAGTTCCTGCTGGGGCCATGTCCTGGATGAATAAGCTGGAGGCAGGATCTCTGCAGAGGGTGCTGAAGGCTGTCCAGGTAGATGACAAGGTGAGTACAGGTCTGGCGGTCTGGAATGGGCTATTAGTGGACTTGGCCCAGCTACTGGGGAATCATTCCAGAGAAGGGTGGTTGGAGACGCATGTTCTCCAAAGTTATTAGACTATCCTCAGATGGTGCTCCCTCATGGGGTGGGGAGACTCATTTGAGCTTGACTCACTGTCAATGAGAGGAACAGCTTGTGGCTGTGCAGCCGAGGCAAGCGCTGGGGCGGCAGGAAAGTGTTGCTTTTCCCTAGCCTTAAAGCAGGATGTGTGCAGGCCGCTGTCCAGAGAGGGGAAGAGCCTGTGGATAAGAATCACACTCCCTCTGTACTTTCCTGAGGAAGAGGCACTGGGCACTGCTGCTTTCCTCTCAGGCGTGGAGTGGACATTCCCAGGCAAGTCGACCTGGCTCCGGTAGGTTACAGCCACACTCGGGAGGGGTGGGCCTGCCCAGGGGCTACAGGAAGAGACTGGACCCAGTGGCTGGGGGAGTGGGCACCAATGCTGGGGGTAGGGAGGGGCTAGGAGGGGTCAGTGTGGAGCTTTCTCTCTAGGGCAACTGCTAGAGCAATTGCCCCCAGCACCTGGGAGCGAGGTGGTCTGCTGACCCCTTCTCCCTGTCTTGGCATCAGCTGCCAGAATCTGTTTTGCGGATTCTGAAAATCCCTGAGAGTTGGTTTCCTGACCTGGCTGGGTGACCTCAGGCATTCCTTTCTCTCTCTGGGCCTCAGTGTCCCCAGATATAAGATAATAGTGCAGATGAGATGGTCTTTCAGGGTCTCCTTCCCTGGGCCAAGGTTCCCCAGCTCTGTGGTCTTCTTTTGCATACGTCCATCTTCTTCCCATGGGACCTGACCTTCCTTCATTACTCCCTAAATTCTCAGCCACCTCCTTCTGCCCTCAAGCAGTTCCAGATGCAAACAGTCCCTGGATCCCCTCTTGTGCATCCCAGCTTGAGTCAAATGACATTGAATCAGTGAGTTTATTCATTTTAGAGCCTAAAGGGGACAAACAGTTATATGCCAGGCACTCAGTTAATTATAAAAACTCAGAGAGGCGAATTATAGGTGAGAAAATGAAGGTTCAGAAAAGTTAAGTAACTAGTTCGGGGTTACACAGCTATTAAGAAGTGAATTAGTCTGTATTCTGTCTATCCTAACCTGCTGCACCCTGCTAAGTGTACCACCCTTCCTGGGGAGGGGGGCTTCATTTTGAACCCAGCATCATGTTGAAATACACATGCAAGGAGCTTTTGAGAAGGACATTTCAGGCAACAATTGGGAAGGCAAAAACAAAAAAAACAAAAAAACCCACAAAATAAAAAAAATGGTCTGGGAAAGACATGAAAATGTCACCCTCTCTTGCAGCCATAGCTCCTTGAAGGATGGGACATTAAAAATGCTTACTTTTCTTTTTAACTGAAATAAGCTTTGGGAGGAGGGGTTGCTCTTGTGAGTTTATCAGTGTCACAAACATCCCCATTTCCTGATAAGAGCCAGGAAACATTGAGTAATGTGGGGTCCGAGGGAGCATGGGGAGCAGGCGGGCCTCACATATCCCAGGAGCAGGAGGCTGCAAGGGGACCCTTGCCCTGCTGGGGATGGGACTAGTTCACTACCTTCCAGCCAGCCTTTGTGACTGCACAGATCAACAAGGGCTGATGCAGCTAGCAGGGCTCTGGGCATGAAAACAGGCAAACAAGATATAGTAAAAATGGTTGGGCTCGGTGGCTCAGCCCGTAATCCCAGTGCTCTGGGAGGCCGAGGTGAATGGATTGCCTGAGCCCGCGGGTTCGAGACCCGCCTGGGCAACTTGGTGAGACCTCATCTCTACAATAAGTCAAAAATTAGCCGGGCGTGGTAGCGCGCGCCTGTGGTTCCAGCTACTTGGAAGCTAAGGCGGAAGGATTGCAGAGCCCAGCAGGTCAAGGCTGTGGTGGCTGGGAGCGGCCATTGCACTCCAGTCTGGGCGACAGAGTGAGACTCCAACTCAAAAAAAATAAAAAATAAAAATAAATAAATAAAAGGGCCTCAGGAGGTACAAAGCCCTATATAAATGTCAGGATGGGTTACTATTATTTTCTTTTTAGATTAGAAAATATAGTTTATTTAGAAAGTAAATTAGCGACAGAGAGAGAGAGGATATTCACCTCCCCAAGGTGGGAGGGGGCCAAAGCTCCAGAAACACATGGCCACACAAGAGTCTAGCAATGGCTGGGTTACTATTATTTTCATTGTGTTACAGTTAATTCACATATGATTCTTCCCGTGGAAGACCATCCCAAGAGCAGCTGTTCTCCCTGTGAGTCTGAGGATGAAGGGGCTCACGCAGTCAGAGCTCCCCATGTGTGGTCTGGGACCAACTGCAGAGGCTTGATTTTCAGTCCTCTCGTGTACTTGCCGTGTGTCCTTGGGCATGTTACTCTCCCTCTCTGAGTCTCAGTTCCTCATCTGTAAAATGGGGCCTGTCTTATAACGTTATTGTTAGCACTCAGTACGTTATTATGTATAAAGCTGTGGAGGAAGTCCACAGCCTGTCTGTTATTTTCTTTGAGAGGTAATATAACCTTGCGTTTAAGAGCATGGATACTGGGTTTCAAATCCCAGCTCTACTACTCAATTGTTCTGTGACCTTGGGCCAGTTCTCTAACCTCTCTGTGCCTTAGTGTCCTCAGCTCGAATAATAGTATAGGGCTAATAATAGTCTTTGCTTCTATAAAGTAAGTGTGAGGATGAAATATGTTAACATATTTGAAGCCCTTACCCCAGGGCATAGCACATGATCAGGACTCATAGTGTTATAATGAAGACACGCAAAGTCCTTCGCTGTAAGTATTATTTTATGGATGAGAAAACTGACTCGTGGAAGTCAAAGGCTCTGGGTTGAACCTTTGCCTTTGTCAAGGCCTGGAGGTTGAAGCCCGAGTGCACCCCAAGTTGACGGGTGAAATGGAGACCCAGCTCTAGCCCTGAGCTGGCCACTCATGAATTCCTCTCCCGAGCAGCTGTTCCCCAGATGCTCTACTTCTTTCCCTATGCTCTCCACACGGGCTCACTCCCTTTTCCATTCATGTCTCATCAGCCTCTGAGCAGTCACTCATGTGCCCCGAGCAGTGGCAGTTTGGCCTCCTGCTGCCTTTTCTCTAGTCCCGTTCTTTGCCCTTCCCCTTTTAAAAAATCTTTTAGACATAGGGTCTCGCTCTGTTGCCCAGGCTGGAGTGCAGTGGCAGAATCATAGCTAAGTGCAGCCTCGAACCCCTGGACTCAAGCAATCCTCCTGCCTCCGCCTCCAGGATAGCTGAGACTACAGGTGTGCACCACTACTCCCAGCTGCTTGCCCTTATCTTTTAATGAACTAGTCTGGACCCTGGGCCTGGATTCCAGTCCCAGCTCAGCTATTTACTAATTGTGTGACCTTGGGCAAGTTCTTTAGCCTCTCTGTGTCTCAGTCTTTTCATGTGTAAAATAGAGATAATGGTACTACCTACCTCATAGTGTCATTGCTAGGATGGAATGAATTTATGCATGAGAACAGAGCCTGGCCCATGGTGAATGCTTTGTAAGTGTTGGGTGGTGTTACTGTTATATCTGCAGATACAGTTTAGTTTCTGGTGTTTTCCCAAGCCCAAGAGGAAGAACACTGAGAGAGCCCAACACTGTCACCAGATCCTCCAGGGCAGGTTTTCTGTCGCCTGTGCCCAACTTCTGTCATGTACCTTTTCCAGGACCAGATGGCGTTCCAAACCCAACACTGTGGTCAGAGCATGAATCACTCCAGGACTCCAACCTCAACTTTTCCAGCCACAGCAAGGGGAGGAATGCAGGATGGGAATTGCAGAGTTATGGGCAGAGGACTCAAGGGGGGCCATCCGAGCTAAGCCAGGGCAGAATTTAGGCCTTGGAACCCCATCTCCACCCCACTCCTCCCAAAAGCAGCCAGGGGAGCATCCTCAGGGAGGAGCTGGGGGCGGCCACAGGGCCACTTCCCATGATACAGGTCAGGGATGTGTACAGGTCAGGGATGCTGCACCAAATAGAGGCAGCATCTGAACACGGATCAAGTGGAAACAGTGAGGGTTCTGGGTTCATCATGCTGCATGGTCATGCGCTCCCAGGGTTGTTGGAACAGAGCTGGCTCAGGCTAGGTAAACAACTCAGAGAAGGAGGCTCTTGGCTCTGCAGTGTCCAGGGCACTGGAAAACCACCAAAGGGAAAAATGAGAGAGAAGGGAGGGAGTAGGCTAAGTTGAATGATTCACCATCATTTGTTGAATGCCTCTCAGATGTCAAACCTGTGCTGGCAAGTCCTGGGAACATAGTCGCAGCCCCTCTGAATCCCCTAACAGGAGGCAGGTGATGCTTGAAAGGCCACTCTCCTTCCAGGAGGTGGACACTAAGGCTGAGTGCCTGGAGGGCTGGGACAGGGGTTTCCCCAGGCCAGCAGCCCACACAAGCTTCTGGAAGGGGAGAACTTAGGTTGTTTTCAAAGAGATATGATTTCCAAATTCTAAGGAGGCCAGCAAAAGTATTTTTCACTAAAAGTGATCTCAAATGGTTCTTGGTTTTATATTCAAAATCTGGTGTGTGCCAGGCATGGTGGCTCACACTTGTAATTCCAGAACTTTGGGAGGCTGAGGCAGGAGGATCACTGGAGGCCAGGAGTTCAAGACCAGCCTGATCTGTTGACCTGACCTATGTTTAGCCTGACCTCATTTCTACCAAAAACAAATTAAAAAATAAACAAAAGCTGGTGTGGGCTGTGGAGGTCACATTTGGTCTTGTTTATTTGATCAGCTTTCATGTTTCATCAGCTGTACTGTGAACAGCACACTCAGCATGGGTGTGTTGTGGGTACCTGGGGGGGGGGGGGGAGGATAGTTGCACAATGGATGTGTAAGGTGGAAGAGAGGAGATGGTGGGAGCCACACAGAAGGGTTCATTGAGTCAGGCAAGGTCTGATCAAGCTCCCTCAGGGTTGATCAGCGGTAAGCTGTCAAAGGTTTAACCAGTTCTGGGCTGGGCTTGGGGTGGGTTGGGAAGGTAGGATGGCACAGGAGAGAAAGGAAAGCCTTGATTTATACCATTTGCCATAGTGTAAATACTCCGAATTTTAAGCTACCAACCTCACACCACTGAATGCAGAATTGGTTAATTCCACGATTATTTGTTTAGTGCCTCTCGGATGCCACACACTGGCTCTCACAACCTGTCAGGGCTGGCCCAGCATACCACTGGTTTTGTGTCTTCTCTGCCACTAGTTGCTGAGGCCAGAAATCCCACTGCCAGAGCCTCATACCTCAAATTCAAGCTTGGTCTGTTTTGAAAGGAGGAGCTGGGGGAAGATGTCACCAGTTCCACCTTGTGTTGTGAGGACCATCCAACCCTGAGTCCATTATTTGCTAATCTGGGGTTAGGGACAATTGGGCTTCTCCTCTCCAAGCCTGTTTCCTCATCTGGAAAATGGGATTGTAATAGTATTGCTTCCCAGGACTATGGCAAGGATTAAATGAGAAAATTACAAGTGAGTGTTCAGCTCAATGGAAGGAGCTGGACTAATATGGCTGCCTTCTTGGCTAGATGGGCATTGCAGTATCCTCTTTCTTGTTGCCTTACTGCAACTTCTCTGAGAGACCTTGGGAGGTGAATCCTGCATCCCTAGGAGGAGACACTATTTTACAGTCAGAAATTCTTACAAAGTCAGAGTTGTGGCCAGCGTAAGTCAGTAGCCTTACAGATGTTACTGCCCCAGAGACAAGCTCTGATTTGTCTCTGTACCCTTGGCTTCACTGTAGGGGAAGCTCAGTTGACCTTGCCCTTGCTATCACTCTTCCTTCAACCCTTCCTCTCTAGCCTCTATGGAGTTCTCTGGATGGCCCAAAGCTTCCAGTGCAGAGCCTCGTCAAGGGTTCCCCTACTACCTTCTACTTCACATTAAGATGTGAATCACTGACATTCCGTTCATTCCTCTCACAGTGTTGCCGGATTAGCAAAATGAACTCAGGAAATAAGGAAAAGTAAAAAAACAAAAACAAAAAAAGGAGAAACAGAATTGGGTTGGACAGAGAGCAGTTAAGGGTGGAGGAGACAGAGACTTGAAGCACAGTCAGAAATTCTACCAACTGTAGGCTTTGTACAAGTTGTTCCCCTTCTTTGAGTCTGTTTCCCCATCTGTAAGTTAATGTAGGTAGACATGATGTACGCTCACTCCGTCTGAGATTCTGAGGGCACAGAAGGGTCACAGGAAGTGTATTAATTTCCTATTGCTGCTGTAACAAATTACCACAAATTCAGTGGCTTCAAGCACCATGGATTTATTGTCTTAGTCTTCCAGAGGTCTAAGTTTACACTGGGCCAGCAGAGCTATGTTCTTCCTGGATGCTTAGGAGACAGTCTGTTCTCTGCTCTTCTGGCTTCTAGATGCTGTTTGCACTTATTGTCTTGTAGCTGCTTCACTCTGACCTCTGCTTCTCTGATTCTGACACTACTGCCACTCTCTTAGAAGGATCCTTGTGATGACAATGGACCCACCTGGAGAAACCAGACTAATCTCCCATCTCCAGGCTCCTAATTTAATAACATCTGTGAAGTCCCTTTTATATATAATGTAACACATTTGCAGAGTTTGGGGATTAGGGCGTGAATATTTTTGGGGGCCATTATACTGCCCACCCCAGAGAGGCTATGCTTCACAGGGAGCCCAATAAAGCCTTGGAGCATTAATGGTGGTAACTACTGCAGCTAGACCACCAATGATGGCAAGATCTTGGGCAACCAACCAAGACTCAGGCACACCTTTTTATGTGACCCCTTTTTATAACTGCTGGGTGGGGCAGAACAGAGACCAAGGACGAGAGGGAGCCATGGGCAAGGCACCGTGGGCTTGAAATCTGAAGATCCGGGTTTCAAATGCAGTTTGGCCTTTGACTTTCTACATGACCCTGGAAAAGTCGCTTTTGCTCCTGACAGTTCCTTCCTGGTGTTTGCCTTACAGGACTATCAAAGGGGATATGAAAGAGCCTGGTCAATTGTAATGTGCCTATGGGGTGCTGGTTACTGCCCTTGTTGATTTTGATATTATTGACAGAAGTGATAAGAGAGAGTGGTTGCCCCAGAGGCAAAGAGGACATGGAAAGGTTCCCAGAGTAAAAGATCAAAGGGATAAAGGCCTTGAGTGGGAAGGGAACAGAGTGTTCCAGGTGGAGAGAGAATGTTAAAGGTGGCCAGCTCAGGACCTGCTAACCCTGACCTCTGGCTTTGATTTAAGCATTCGTCAGACATGGTTGTTCGCTAAAGTCAAAGCCAGGGGATTTTGAGAAATCAGATCATGATCAGTCAGTGCTGGCAGCTCACAGCTGGTGCTTAATCAATATCAATTCCTGATGAATAAACACTGATCAGCCCAAGTGCAGAAGAGCACTCCTCGCCTCTCCACTCCCAGAGCCCCCCAGCAGCTCACAGACTTCAAACACCAGCTGTGTTCTAGGGGTGTCCTTACTGCTGCTGCCCAGGAAAGGGAGAGGTTCGGGGCTGGGAGGCCCCAACTGCACAGGACTAGCAAAGGAAGGCACTGGGTGAAATTCCCAGGGGTGGTCAGGAACAGAGCTGGGCCTTAGATAAAGTCATTCAGGCTGAGCTTCTGGAGTGGAGACAGAGCATGTGTGTGATTTCTCCAACATCTGGTCCAGATGCCATTGGATAGAAGCCCAAGGGTGGGGCAGAGGCTTATGGAGTAAAAGGCCTCCAGGGCTCCCTTAGGAGAGGTTCTGTCTCAGTAATGTTGGATATTTTCATCAGCCATGAGGTCACAGCATCATGGATCCTAAAAGGGTCAGCTGAGGACCTAAATCAACATTTCTTTTAAAATTCTACCAGGAAAAAAACACAACACTTTCATCAGGAATGACTGGGGGAAATGTTTTTAATCTATATGGAAAAAAGCTAAAATCTTTACTATATAAGACTTCTTATAAAGTGAGAAGCCCTGACCATTAAAGCAATAAATAATTTACAAAAGAAATACTAATGAGCATTGAACGTATTAAAAAGTTCAAGCTCACTTGAAGCAAAGTTTAAAAAATAAAATGCAGAGGTATAGGGTAGAGCTGACTTGCACGTCTCAGTTTGTAGTCTCTTTGGTGGCTCTCCGTGATTGCCTGCTTGGGCCACATATTCATTTTTATTTCTTTTGTCTCTCCTTGAGCTCTCCTCACCACTGGTAAACAGTCTTTGTTTTTTTCATGTCTGTCCCTCACTGTTTATGAGTATGCAGTCTTTGTCGAATATGAAGTATCTCTCTCTTTCCTTTTGGAACACAATTCGGGATTGACCATATTTCTTAGTTCATGACAGACTTGTGTCACTGGTTCATGTGATGCTCTCTTCCAAAAATTATTTTTAATAACACAGTAAAATTCTGGGAAGTCACTGCCCCAGGGGACACTTGACCATGGACAGTGACTCAGTCCATCTTTGTGCTTACCCTACCCTGAGTCTCTGACTTCTCATGCCCAAGCTGCTGCCATCTTGAATCTGGTGCCTGTCATTTCCCTTTCATCTATTTGGTTTTTTTTTTTTTTTGAGTTGGAGTCTCACTCTATCACCCAGACTGGAGTGCAGTGGCCGCTCCCGGCCACCGCAGCCTCGACAGCTGGGCTCTGGCGATCCTTCCGCCTCAGCCTTCCGAGTAGCTGGAATTACAGGCGCGCGCTACCACGCCCGGCTAATTTTTTTTTGATTTATTGTAGAGATGAGGTCTCACCTGCCCAGGCGGATCTCGAACCCGCGGGCTCAGGCAATCCACTCACCTCAGCCTCCCAAAGGCATGGAATTACAGGCTGAGCCACCGAACCCGGCCCTTTCATCTATTTGTATCTTTCAAAATATATATATTTTTAATTTCAGTTGTCTTAATTTGACTTTTTTGTAGAGATGGGAGTCTTGCTGTGTTGCCCAGGCTGGTCTCAAACTCCTGGTCTCAAGCAATCCTCCTGTCCCAGCATTCCAAAGTGCTGAGAGTACAGGCATGAGCCACTGTGCCAGGCAGTTCTTAATTTTATTAAAAGAGTATCATGTATATATCTTTATGGAACTTGGAAATAAGTGAGCAGATTCAAGAGTAGAGACTCACAGGGTGGTGGTAGGGGTGATGAGAAAGGATTCTGGGGTGCCGCCCATGTTTCAGTCTTAGGTGACTGAGTAGTTGGTACCATTCAGCTATATGGACCCAAGAAAGAAGGGGCTGATGGAGAGATGACAGATTCAGTCCTTGGCTAAACAATAATTTAAGCTAACACTTACTGAGTGCCAACTATGTTCTAGTAGAGTTCTCTTTGTAGAACTCTAAGTGCTTTGCATGTATTATCACATTTAAGCATCACAAGAACTTCAGGAGGCATGTACTATTGTTATTTTAATTTAAAGACAAGAAAACTGAAGGATAGAAGAGGTTAGTAGGTTCTGAGTCCATCAATATGGTGGATCACACCTTTCTGCTTCAAAGAAAAATGATGGATAAAATATTTTTAAAATATTAAATATTTGCCATTGAAAATATTGATATAAAACTAAATATTTATAAATAAATATTAAAAACTATCCAAAAGCAAGATAAATCCTCAAATGACAGAAATAAAGAAAACTAGAAAGCTAGAGTGAACACAATGGATATTTATCGATAAAAAAGCCACACGGAAGATTAGCTCTCATTTAAAAAAAGTTATAAGTCACACAAGGAAGAGTAATTATAAGCCACACAGGAGGAAGAATCAAGAGACACAATAAATAGGTGAAATGGCATTCCTAAATATTGAAAGATAATTCAAAAGACAACATAAGTTTTTTTAGATGATGAAGGAGAAAAATAAAGAAATGAAGTCATAATGAAAGAATTAAATACTCTAAGAACACCTAAAGGTTAGTCAGGTATCCAAGGTGATGTAACTATTGAGTGGTGGAGTGAAGCTCTCATAGCTTGTGTTCTTATTTGTAGACTGCAGGCGCTGATGTAGAATTGAAGTCTATTGGACATCCTAGGGCAGTAGTGAAAGTGGGTTTGGCGAGAGTTAGGAAATGCGAGGTCTCACTATATTTTTCCCCCACCCCACTGCAGAGCACCGGGACTGGATGCCTCTTTCGAACATGGCCACCACTGCTTCCCCACTGCCACGCACTACCGAGGATGCCAGCTTTGAGAACAGCAGTTTCTTTTATGAGTATGACTACCTGGATGAGATAGCCTTCATGCTCTGCAGGAAGGACGCAGTGCTGTCCTTTGCCAGAGTCTTCCTGCCAGTCTTCTATAGCCTGATCTTTGTGTTGGGCCTGGGTGGGAACCTCCTTCTCCTAGTGGTCTTGCTCCGGTATGTACCTCGCAGGCAGATGGCTGAGGTCTATCTGCTGAATCTGGCCATCTCCAACCTTCTGTTTGTGGTGACACTGCCCTTCTGGAGCATCTCTGTGGCCTGGCATTGGGTCTTTGGGAGTTTCTTGTGCAAGATGGTGAGCACACTCTATACCATTAACTTTTACAGTGGCATCTTTTTCATCAGCTGTATGAGCCTGGACAAGTACCTGGAGATCGTCCATGCTCGGCCCCACCACAGACTGAGGACCCGGGCCAAGAGCCTACTCCTTGCTTTCTTAGTGTGGTCCGTGGCCCTGGCTGTCTCCATCCCTGACATGGTCTTTGTACAAATGCATGAAAATCCCAAGGGTGTGTGGAACTGCTACGCCGATTTCAGTGGGCATGGGACCATCTGGAAACTCTTCCTCCGCTTCCAGCAGAACATCCTGGGGTTTCTCCTTCCACTCCTTGCCATGATCTTTTTCTACTCTCGCATTGGCTGTGTCCTGGTCAGGCTGAGGCCCCCGGGCCAGGGCCGGGCTCTTAGAATAGCTGCAGCTCTGGTGGTGGCTTTCTTCATGCTATGGTTCCCGTACAACCTCATCTTGTTTCTACACTCGCTGTTGGACCTGCAAATCTTTGGGGACTGCAGGGTCAGCCAGCATCTGGACTATGCCCTGCAGGTAACAGAGAGCATTGCCTTCCTTCATTGCTGTTTTACCCCCATCCTGTACGCCTTCTCCAGTCGCCGTTTTCGCCGGTACCTGAAAGCTTTCCTGGCCACTGTGCTTGGATGGCATCTGCCACCTGGCACTGCCCAGGCTTCGCCATCCAGCTGTTCCGAGAGCAGTAGGCTTACTGCCCAAGAAGAAATGACTGGCATGAGTGACCTTGGGTTGAAGCAGGCTGAGAACCTTCCTAACAAGGGAGATGCAGAAAATCATTAAGCTTGAGTGACCATACTATAGTCTGGTGAGAGCAGCTAGGACCTGACTCATTTGGGCTTCCACTCAATGTGTCCTCCCCAAGAGCTGCACTGACCAGGTTGCTAAACCCAGTGGTTGATTTTCAGTTCTCAACCATCAACAGCATTTGCTCCTCCTGCCTTCTTCCTCCATCTTCACTTGCTTCCAGGACACCAAATTTCTTCCCTGAACTGCCACAATTGCTTCCCAACCTCCCTCTGCACTTCCTGTCTCTTGTCGTCCTTTATTGAATCTGCACCCAGCAGCCAGAAAAACCTGACAGTCTTGGCCTTTTTACTTTCATCTCCCTCAGAATAGCAGCCTGTTCAAACATACAATTACAGCAAACTTACTTTAAAAGTTGACTTTATTGGCAGTTCTAGAATCAGGCAATAGATTCATTGAATCAGAAGCAGATTTATTCCATAAAATAGAAGGCATGTTCCAATGAGCAGAGCAAAAGACATTTGTTTTATAGACAGAAAAGAGCTGAAGAAAGCAGAAACAAAGAACAAGAAGCAGAATGGTCATTTCAGTTACTTTCCTTGTAAGGTTGGAACAGCATGGTTGACATCAGGTGACTTTTTTGTAATGGTGGGAACTACATTATCATGCCTGCTGAAACCAGCCTGCTTGGGAATTTGGCTGTTAACTTCTGATTTCTTGTAGGTCAGATAACAATTTAGTTTCAGTTTGATGATGTGGAACTTTAATATGTGACTCCATTTTGGCTTCATCTGGTGTACTGGGGTCTAGTGCAGAAGCTTAGTTCAAAACAATGGCCTCCTGTAAGTTTTGTGTAACAAGCCCCAGTCCTTACAGTGATCCTTTAAGCCTGTGTGGTCTGTGTACACCGCCCCCATCTCCATCAGGCTGCCTTGTGCTCCTTCTGCTCCAGACTCACTATTCTCAAACATCCCAGGCACATTCCCCTAGGGGATTCCAGCTGTGCCTTCTTTCTGGATTGCTTTTCCGCTAGGGGTATTCTCGCCCATTGTCACCTCCTCAGGTCTTGGCTCAAATCTCACCTTTTCAATCACCTGTCCAACTTGTTTAATACACAACTTGTTTTTCATGCTCCTGATCTTATGTCCTCTACTCTACTTTTAATTTTTTTTTTTTTGAGTTGGATTCTCACTCGGTCGCCCAGACTGGAGTGCAGTGGCCGCTCCCGGCCTCTGCAGCATCGACCTGCTGCGCTCCGGCGATCCTTCCGCCTCAGCCTTCCAAGTAGCCGGAATTTCAGGCATGTGCTACCACGCCCGGCTGATTTCTTTAAATTTTTTCAATAGCACTTATCATTTTCCAACATTCCATGTCTTCCTCCTATTTGCTATGTTTCATGGTAACTATTCCCAGGTCAGCTCCACCAGGAAGGACTCTAGTTTTTGCTCACTGCTGTATCCAAGCCTCTAAGGGCCTGGTGTGTAGAAGTTTTCTGAAAGTATCTCTGAAATGCAAGATAGAGGAGGGAACATTCTCTTCGTGGCACTGCAGGGGAAAAGAGCTTAAAGCCCTCCACTCACCAGGCTGCCCCTTTTCCTGTAGCTCAGTGGGGAAATATTGTTAAAAGGACCATCCTTGTATCCTTGATGGTGGCTCCAGGGTCTGGAAGTCAGGAGAATAGAAGGGGCTAGTCCAAGATATGGGATAGGAGTAGCAGATAGAAGTCCCCCAGCTGGTTCTTGCTGGGGGTCCATGCAGCCTGGGCCCATCTTCTGCAAGACACTCTATCTGGTTCCCACAATCATCTCCTGTCCTACCCTAACCAGGCCCTGCCATCAGCCAGCTGCAGCTCTGGTAGCAACATCCTCTCTCTCTCAGCCTTGATAATCATGCAGGCAATGGTATTCTTTCCATTTTATATGCCAGAAGGCTGAGACCAGGGAAGGGTAGCAAATGATTTGATGACAGTGAGCAAATTAGCAGAGAATGAGTGTCAGGTGTCTGCAATTTAATGTTCACCTAGGGAATTGGAGGTCAGAGATGAATTACTAAGATACCATGCCGTAGTAGGCTCCAGTCTGGGACAGGGGACAAGAGGAGGAAACCAAAACACAGAAAGCAATGACGCATAACAGATGTGCTGGGATACAAATGGTGCTGGCGGAGCTCAAGGGGATGGAGGCCATTTTGGGCTAGAGAATAGGTTGGGCAAAATCCAAGAAGGCTTCTAGGAACAGCTGGCAGGAAAGGCAATGCCTCCACTTTAGGGATGGGTCCATTGGAGAAAACTAGCAAAGTTGAATAGCACTGGATTGAGAAATTTGGCAAAAATTCCCAACTATGGCAAAATGTAAATGTCAGGGGTGTGAAGGCAAGGGGGAGTCAGGAAAGTGAACAAGTGATAATCAGAGGGACTTTTGGTAAAAGGCCCCTGGCAGCAGAGTGAACAGGGACTGGCAGGTTTGATGTAGAAGAGAAATGCAGAAGTCACAGGTATATGAATGGCAGCAGAGGTGTGGAAGAGGGAACATATTTCAGTCACATCATAGGTGGTTGCAGTGACAGGATTGGGATCTAATTGTATAAGAATGAGAGAGAGGGAGGAGATGGAGTCTCTAGTATCTGTCTCCGAGGATGGGGTGGGTGGTTGTGTTCTCAACAAAGGTAGAGAAATCAGGAGGAGGGAGTGGTTCAGGGAAGAAGCTGGGGACCGAGTTCTGCATAGGCCAAGTTCAGTTAGAGGTGCTATGAGACTCCCATGAGGGTAGGAGAAAGCTCTGAGCTCAGCAATGATCAAGGAAACCAGGGAAAGTTGAAACCACCTAGATGGAGAGGTGCAGAGAGGAGATGAGGCACTGAGGAAGGATTTTGAATAACTCCTATATTAGGCAATGTTTCTCTAGGTCTGCACTATCCAATATGGCAGCCACTTGCCACATGGCATGATGAGCACTCAGAATATGGCTGGTCCAAACTGAGAAGTGCTATAAGGGTACAAGAGATACCAGATTTTGAAGACAGGATGAAAAAAGGAATATAAAAATATTTTGTGAAGATTTTAAAATATGAATCACATGTTGATATGCTAATATTTTGGATTTTGGGTTAAAGTATATTGTGAGAATGAATTTTATCTGTTTCCCTTTACTTTTAAAAAATGAATCTATAAGCAATTCACAATTGCAAAGACGTGGAATGAACTTAAAGGCCCATCAACTGATTAGCAGATAATGAAAATGTGGTATATATATATATCATGGAATACTATTCAGCAATAAAAAATGAAATAATGTCCTTTGCAGCAACTTGAATGCAACTAGAGATCATCATCCTACGTGAAGTAACACAGGAACAGAACCAAAACATCACATATTCTCACTTATAAGTGAGAGCTAAGCTAACGATCTGCCAAGGCATATAGAACGGCATAATGGACACTGGAGACTCATAAGGGGAGGGTGGAAGGAGGTCAGAAGAGGGAGGAATAACAAAATCACCTAAAGTTATTGAAATTTTAAAAATGTATCTATTAGAAAATTTAAAATGACACAGGTAGCTTGCCTTATATATGTATTGGCTCACACTGTTCCAGAACCCGAATTCCATAGGATGTAAAATAAGTGTGGAAAAAACCAAAGTGAGGTGCGAGTGTGGATACTCTCATTTGTAGGATGCCATGGTACTCACAGGAAACAGTTTCTGTACTGCAAGACTTCTCAAGGCAAGCATCATCTCTCAAACTGAGTTGCCCACAGATATTTGTCCTTCCACAGGATTTCCTTCAATAGAACCCACTACAAAGAATGGTTTTTTTAAGGAGAGAATCGTAAGCCTGTGAAATACCTAAGGGGTGAGAGCGAGGACAACCAGGGCAAAGGCAGGAGCTGCCACATACCAGAGGAAGGGGTAGTCATGTGACAGCAGAGGAGCAAGAAGAGGTGGGAGCCCCCAGGCAGCTCCTTGGGACAGGCTTGTGGCTGGTTTGGCCTCGCTCACTCTGCAGGATGCAGGCGGTAGCGGAAGCGTACATCATGGGTGGGTTGTGTGGTGCCAAAACCCCAGCGCTGGGGGTCAACAGGGGGAATCGGTGTGTCAGGGTCCACCAGCTCTAGGTCAAAATGTGTGACCATGAGCAGGATAAAGAGCTTCATCTCGCTGAGTGCCAAGAACCTCCCAGGGCAGATGGAGACGCCTGCCCCCCAAGGCATGGTGTAGTGGTGGATCTTCTTGCCTGCCTTGTAGAAGTCCACTTTTCGGCTGCCGTTAGGGTTGAGGAAGCGGTTGTACTTGAAGGTCGTGGGTTCGGGGTGGATGTCAGGGTCCATGTGCACTGAGAGGTAGGGAAAGAGGGCCACGACGTCTCCATGGCGGAACAGGTACTCTTGTCCACTGGCCATCTTCAAGGTATAGTCTTCGTGTACCACTCTTAGGAGGGTGGGCGAAGCCCTCAGCCGTAGGGTCTCCTCCATCACACTGTCCAGCACTGGGGTGCGTTGCAGGGCACTGAGTTTGAGGACGAAGGACTTATTGGCCTGCAGTCTGACCTCACCCAGGACCTGGGTGGCTTCTTCCCTCACAGCTCGCATGGCTTCTGGATGCTTCAGGAGGAACAAGAGAGCCCAGAAAGAGGTAGGCCCAGTGTTCCCCTGGGAAGCCCAGAGCATCATGAAGTTGAATTTATCCTGCATAGCGGGGGAGACTCCCTGCTCCCTCAGAAACTGAAGCATGTAGCACAGCCAGTTGCTCATGTTACCCTTCTCCTCATTGTCATTCACAGAGAGCATCTTGTGAAAGAGACGCTGGAGTCGGCCCACTTCCAGCCACTCCAGGGGCCCCAGCAGGGAGTAGACAAACCTGGGGAAAAGAAGGTCAAACTTGCGGAACTTCGTAAATAACTCCTCTGCCTGTAGCAGGTCCTGCTCCTTGCCCTTCGTATAGCGGAACAAGCTCAGGTAGCCAGCCTTGAACAAGATGCTGTAGCAGAAGTGAAAAAGACAATCCTCACGCCAGCAACTGGCACCCAGACTTTGGCCTTGGGGCCCCAGTATTATCAAGGACAGGCTGTCCAGCATGACCTCATTAAGATCCTCCAAGCCATGCCCCATCAGATGCTTGGTACTGGCTGAGTGTATCATCTGGTGGTCCCCTTGCACTGACTGGTATCCAAATACCTTTAGCACCAGTTCTTTTGCATATTGTACAAAGTCCAACTTTCTCTGTGCATCCTTGAGGATGGGGCCAAAGGAGAGGGGGTCCATGACAAAGGTGAAGTACTGGCCTCCAAGCTGTACTGTGAACACATCCCCATGCTTGTCCCGCATGCACTTCAGGAATTCAAACATATTCTTCCGGAAAGCCATGGCGTGGCCAAGCCAGGGCATGGTGCCCTTGTCCAGAGGGGGCTCCTGGGGCTTGCGTCGTCGTAGCAGTCCTGGCAGGCACAGATATCCCACAATAACTACCAGCAGAGTTCCCAGCACTGGACCCCAGAGCACCATGGCTATGCTTCTGCAGGTTGAGCTCTGGACAGATGCACAGTTCTCTGAATGCCAGAGAGTTTTGATAACGCAAACACCGGACCTTGACCTGTGGCTGCAAGTTATGGCAAATAATCCTAGTGAGACAGTACCTAGGAGCAAAATGTTCCCACAGACTTGCACTTAGCAGATCCTGGTCATGTGAGAGGAGGAAGCAGTAACTAGAAGGAAGGTCAGAGCTATGGTGCCTCTAGCTATGGCCACAGCTGGTTACCAGCTTCATGCCTTGCTCTGACCTTTTCCATTTCAGCTCCAGCACCTTCTCTCTAAGCCTGCCTTGAGCCCACTCCAACCTCCATAACTTACTGATCCTTAATTGCACCCTTAATTGTTCCTGCATTCATTTGTCAGCTCATTCAGTAGAAATGCATAAAGCAGTTACAACATTTCACATCCACTCTTTCCTCATCTTTAAAAGACTCAACTAAAGCTTCCATTCTGAGTTGGCCTCTCTGATTAAATTACTTAACCTCACTGTGCTTCCATTCCTTGATCTGTGAAGTGGGGCTAATAACAGTGCTTCATAGGTGCTGTTGTGAGGCAAAAAGAGACAAAACATGAAAAGTACTTGGAACAGAGCCTGGCTCATGTTAGTGTTCTTACATGTCAGTTCATATCCTAAAGCCTCTTCTCATACCTCTGCCCCCTCCCCTGGACCCATGGCAGCCTGTGCTTACTCCTTCATCCTTTCTCACGTCTTTCTTCCCTTCTTGTCTCAAAGATGCTTGCCTACAGGGCAGGATCTTGCTGGAGTTATGTCTGCTCCTAACTCCATGTGTGCAGAGGACACACAGTCAAAGCCAAGTGAAAAAAATCAATGTATTTTTTTTTTCTACAGGAGCTTTTGATATTCTGACCCAAAGAAAAGAGGTATAATATAGGGCATTAGGCCCTGGGAAGGCAGAGCTGGTGGAGGGGGTGCTCACTCCATCTGGTATAGTGTGAATGAATCTATCTGAGGGATCCACAGAGCTTCCTAGACTAAGGGTTCTTCAAGCAGAGGCTCAGCCCTCAATCTCTAAGCCTCTCACCTGGAGCTGTCCCACTGGCCATATACTTCTCTAACAAGAAGGCAGAATCCTGGAATCATGATGTGTCTGAGATAATAGGGACCTCAACCAACTACTTCATTTCACAAGAGGATCTAGCCTCAGCGTTCAGCAGGTACTTTCTCTGACAGTTTTCTGGCTTGGGACACTGAGGTAAGCTGACCATTGACTAGGGGCTTCCTGAGATATGTCAGTTCAGGGTCCTGTCAGCGGCTCAGGAAGGAGAAAGTTGTGTCACTGACCCCAAGGGTTTAGTGAATCCACTTAGCCCAATGTTGCAATAGGTGAGGTTCAGACTTAATTCAATGGGTTCTGATTAACTCTGCAATTACAATTTAACTTTCTAATGACCAGCAAACAGGGACTTTGGCTCCTCAGATAACCACATAATTTTCACATGCCCTCCTGAGTGAGTTTGCTGTGCCTTGCGAGCTTCCTCTTGGTGGGGAGCTAGAACTGGTCACACTCTGCCTCCAGAAACCCTCTTTGATTGCTCAGAGCAAGCACAGCAAGTACTTAACACCATCAACTCTATTTAGGCTTGGAATTCACAGTCAGAAACTGTCTTTGGGCCAAATCCACTGAGCTGAACTTTGTCTCCTCGGTTTTAATAGAAGGAGCACCATTTTACATTGATCGTTACCTTTCTTTATTCACCTCTCGTCGATTCATTCCCTCCTTCTTTGGAGCAGTCCCACCTACCAATTCACCAGAAATTTATTGGGCACTTACTAGCAGAAATTTTGCCAAGAGCTGAGACTATAGTGGTGAGTGAGACAGACATGACCACTACCTCTTTGGAGTTTATGGTCTGATGGAGATGTACAAAGGATTAATATTGTTTTCATTCCTGTCAATGCTATTCATTCTGAACTCCATGAATCAAGGAGTCATTTGACTTTTGAGTCTTATTATTTCAGGAATACATTTCATAAAGGCTATAGCTGCCATAGATAGTGATTTATCTGATGAATCTGAGCAAAACAAATGGAACACATTCTGGGAATGACTGAACATTCTGGATGCCATTAATATTTGAGATTCATGGGATGAAGTAAATACATCAACATTAACAGGAGTTTGCAAGAAGTTGACTCCAACCCTCATGGAAGACTTTAAGGGGTTGAAGACTAGGTGAAGGAAGCAACTGCAGATGTGGTGGAAACAGTAAGAGAACTAGAATTTAAAGTGAAGTCTGAAAGTGTGACTGAATTGCTGCAGTCTCATGATCAAACTTGAAACAGAGGAGGATGTGTGAGCAAAGAAAGTGGTTCCTTGAGATAGAATCTACTCCTGGTGAAGAGGCTGTGAACACTGTTCAAATGGTAACAAAGGATTTTGAATATTGCATCAACTTAGTTGATAAAGCAGCAGCAGGGTTCGAGAGGATTGACTCGTTTTGAAAGAAGGTCTATAGTGGGTAAAGTGCTACCAACTAGCACTACATGCTACAGAAAAATCTTTCCTAATAGGAGGAGTCAAATGATGTGGCAAACTTCATAGCTGTCTTATTTTATGAGATTGTTACAGCCACTCCAAACTTCAGCAACTACCATCTAATCCCTAGCAAAAAAGATTAGGAATTGCTGAAGATTTAGATGATTGTTAGCATTTTTATCAATAAAGTTTCAAAAATGAACATACGTACTTTTTTTTTAGACATGTAATTGCATACTTAATAAGCTACAATATAGGGCAAGCATCTTTTATATGCCCTGGGGAACAAAAAAAAATCCGAGTGACTTGCTTTATTGCGTAGGTCTGGGGACAACCCTGAAATATTTTTGAAGTATGATTGTGACTATGATAGGCTGCCAAGAAGAGCAGAGCAGTGAGGGAGGTGGGGGCCAGGAAGGGCACATTAATCAGGTGATCAATGGAGGAGCCCTGGAGGACAGGGACAAGTCATCCGGGGTTATGTGTAGTGTGGTGCTAGCAGCAGACGAGGGGGTGCTGGCTCACCCCGGGGAAGTCGGTCCACGCGACTGCCCTTCCCACTCTCCCGAGGGTCTGGGGAACAGCAATCCACAGCAAAAACCAGGAGCCCGCGGCCCGCCTAGGACTCACCTATTAAGTTCACATCCGCCTGAAACTGTAGCCTAGGAGACCAGGCTAGAGCAACGATATGCAGAAGGGGCCTCCGGGCATGCTAGAGCGCCCGCGTTCCCAGGGCCGGAAAGAGGATGACGTACTTCCGCTCCCGTAGAAGCCGCCATGGCGTCTCCAGGCTGGAGTTGTGAGAAGTAGTCAGCGTCGGGGTGACCTCTGCCGGTCGTCTTCGGTCTCTACATTCAGGGCGCTGTGTCTGTCAGTTTGGTTGCGGAGCTGTCAGTAAGGGAGTGGGTCCCAGGCGGGGGGAGGCTGTACGGAGGAAACCGCTTCCTTCCCTCCCCAGGGCCTCCATGTCCGGTACGCGCGCGCGCGGCAGGAGGCCACCACATCGGCCTACTCCCCTGCGAGTTCCCATCGTATAAGCCGGGCGGCAGCATCATTTCGGTTGCCCATTCCATCTCCATCGTGGGCAGAATGGTGGATTGAGTTTTCTAGTCTGGGCCCAAGTGCTGTGGTCTTGTGCGATGTCATGTCTGATTCCATATGTGGCTCAGAGTTTTGAGCAGCTGGGCACCGATCTGAAGATTTTGTTTACTTGCTGTAGTTCCTATATTGGGGCTCTGCGCTGTGGGTTCTTTAGTCTGGACGCACCGGCTCTCCCCTGAGTCTTGCTTGCCTTTTTTTGCAGCTCTGGACGATATGGACTGCTTCCGCGGTATGTTTCACCTCCTGCTCACTGCCTCACCCCCAGGAATAAATAGTGTCGCTGAAATGGAGATACGGGGAGAAGTTATTTCACCCTGCCATTAGGTCAGATAACCGTTTTATTTAAGACTGGTCTTATTTTTGGCTCTGTTTTCTAGCTTTCCAGGTTCCTCCATTTTTCCAGGAGAAGGAAACCCCCTCCATGGCGGCCTGGGTTCTTCACAGGGTAGCTCAAAGTTACTTTTGCTTACTCCTAGCCTGCATTACACACACCAGGTCACAGCAAAGCCAGTGGCGCATGTAAAAGGCAAATCTATGTTCTTGTTTCAACTATGCTGTCATTCATGACATGACCTGGAAAATTTTATTTTACCTCTCTGGGCCTCTCTTCTGATATGTCAAAACAGGAGGCTGAATTTTAGGTACTTGCCAGCAATGAGATGCTATTATAAATATATTGGGTTGTGCATTCACTAAGAGGCTAAGAGATATGAGGGCACATAGTGGGAGAGGGTGGAGGGATAAGGTGGGAGTTGGAATGGCTGACGTTGAGCTCCTGTTGTGTGTATGGCTCTATGCTGATCATCTGCATTGCCACCCAGATCATCATTGTTATTTTGAGAACTTATTATGAGCTAAGTTTTAACACGAAATACTTTACATGTAGTATGCCATTTAATTCTCATATCATCCTGTGTCGGAGGGTCCCTAGGACCACCCCCACATTCAAAGATTCCCTAGAAGAACTCATATAGTTGTAGTCATGACTAAGATTTATTACAACCATGTAATAAAGATAAATAACCATATTTTAAGAGAAAAAGACACAGCTGGGGTCTGAAGGAATCTATGTTCAGACTTCCTAGCCATGCAGCCCAAGCGTGGGTAATCTCCCTGCCTTGAGGGATCACAACCTCTCTCCTTCTAGTAATGAAAATGCAGCAACATGTGTGCTATGTTTCTACCCAGGGAAACTCATCAGAGAGTCAGTCCTTTCTTATATCTTTCTTGGACATAGGTCTATGCATGTAAATGGACATCTATATTTTCAGGGATATGTCAGAGCTATTCAAGCCTCTCACTCCCCAGATTTTCCTTTTAAATTATTTGTTTTTCCTATGATTTGCTCCAATTTTTATCCTTCACTTCAGGCAGCTGCAAAGTCAATTAGCTTAAAATGCTTTTGATCTACTCCCTCATGGAAAACTTTGCACTGAGTGAGCTTCAAGTTGGTCAAATAAAGGTAGTTTTGCAAGTGGGGTTTTCCAAGAACCATCAGACATGTTAATAATGACAGTTCCCTAGGACTGACACTTTGAAGGCACTCCAATCCCATCTTCTACCTCTAATGGCTTCCAGGGTGTTGGTTTTCAAGGCTACTGCAAATCTGGAGAGAGGGGGATAAAAGACCTTCCTGCTGGTGGACCACAACTTAGTAATTGTACATCTCCAGGGCTTCTTGCTTTGAGCTAAAATCCTCATGACTCTTTTGTCACCTAGTTCAGTTTTCTGTATCTTGTCACCAAGAAAATAACAAAATCTGGCCAGGTGTAGTGGCTTATGCCTGTAATCCCAGCACTTTGGGAGGCAGGGGCGATAGGACTGCCTGAGCCCAGGGGTTTGAGACCAGCCTGGACAATCTGGCAAGACTTCATCTCTACAATAAATCAAAAAATTAGCTGGGCATAGTGGCACATGCCTGTAGTTCCAGCTACTTGGAAGGCTGAAGTGGAAGGATTGCCTGAGGCCAGCAGGTCGAGGCTGCAGTGACCATGATCATGCCACTGCACTCTAGCCTGGATGACCGAGTGAGATTTCAACTCAAAAAAGAAAAGGAAAAAAATCACAAAAGCCTTTGTGGTATGGTCAACCTACCTAGGATCTTCTTCATGGTAAGAATTACTGCTTTCTTCTTAGCACTCACAGACTATCAGGTAGGGTCCATTTATGAACTTCTCCTTCTCCAATATCTTCTTAAAAATAAACAATCTTGGTATTCCATTTAAGGTCTAGTTTGCTCAGTGATTTTTCTTGGGAATGGTATCAGTAAATGTTCAGTACCTGGGGAGCTATTAAGGCATCTAAGCATTGAGACTGTGAACTTGAATTCCAGTGAAGAACATATCTTCTTCCTACCTTGTTCATCCTGAGAGAGTGAATATGCAAATAGACAATGGTCAGATCACATAGAAAAATATAAGTGTGTCCTGCAATCTGCAGCAACCAGTTCAAGAAGCCAACCCATTTTCTGCAGTAACCACTCTAGGAAGTCCAACTACTATCCTTAGCAATCAGTCCAGTAGCAAATGACCCACAGGATTTGATAATAACTGACAGATTCCCCTATATTGGTCTCCACTTCCAACTTAGGGCCAACCAGAGAAAGCCAAATATTTTCCCTTAACCAATTACAGAAGACGCCCAGCTTCTAGTTAGCAGGTCTATAGCTTCCCCATGCCAACAACTTCCAGTTAGGGAACCCTGATCCCTTCCTTTCTTTTCCACTACAAAGCTTTCCCATTCTCTGCCTCACTTTGAGTCTGCACAAGTGGTGGGGGCTGATTCCCTTGCTATATAACAAGCTCTGAATAAATACTTTGCTTGTTCTCATTTGAGTGGTCTTCATTTGTTTTCACAACTCTATTTTTAAAAACTTCCTTGTATGTTGTGTGATGTTAGGTAAGCCATTTTCTCTTTGGGCTTTACTCCCTTCAACTGAAAAACTAGTTCAACATTTATTCATTCTTTTAGTCAACAAATATTCCTTGGCAGTTAAATTAGTCCCCAAAAGGGACTAGACATTGGGTGGATGTTAGAGGCACAAAGATGAAAATGTCAAGGACACACACTGTTCTGGGAATGTAGAAACTAGTAAAGGGAGGCAGATAACGTGCATCCGACCATGCTAGGGTACAGTGAGGTGGAGAGGAAGGGGTGGGTCGGAAAGCCAAGAGAGGGTTCCCAGGGGAACCCTTCTCACCAACTGCCTGCTCCCCATCCCCGTAGTGACGCCCAAGAACAGCTGGTGTCTCTGGGAGAAGCCGACCGCTCTCGCCTCCCTCCCAGGGCTAGAAAGGAGGACCACCGAGAAGCGGCGGCCTCCACTCTCCTAGAGCAACCGGAGCGGCGCGAGAGTCGTTGCCTCGGCCTCCCGAGCGCCAGGTCCGGGAGCCGGGCGTGGGGCTGGCGGGGCGTGGAGCCTGGATCTCGCCGGGACGGCTCCTGGGTGCGGGGGCTCCGTGGCAGGCCCGCT
>NW_007255294.1:6869-20814 GCF_000164805.1 Carlito syrichta | reverse complement strand
TGCGCTCGAGCTGCTGCCGGGACAGCCAGTGCCCGCCCGGGCGCGCCCGGTGAGTGCAGGGCCGGCGCCTCGAAGCGGGATCGGCCCTGCCCTGGGCTTCAGGCCCAGAGAAGGGGCGGAGAGGGACTGTGTGGCGGCCGGGAAATGGGGTGTCAGGGGAACGGAGGGCCTGGATGGACAGGCAGGGGGCAGAGTGGACACCCCAGGGGCGTGAGCCAGCAGACGTGCAGCGGCACAGGCATGAGCCGAGTGCCGTGGGTGGCAGTGAATGGCCAGAATTTCAGAGCCTGGTTTTCCAGCGCTGGTTGTTTGAGCTGAGTCTTAAGATGAGCAGGAATTTGCAAGCGCAGGAGGGAAGAACTGGCTGTTCAGGAAAGGGGAGCTTTAAGTGCAAGGACAGATCTGGGCGAGGAAAGAGTTTGGTTTTCCGATGGAATGGTGAGAGGATAGGGGATGCGAGTGGTGGTCGCTGACGATTCTTTGGCATGTAGGCTGGGTCTCTGAATAGTGAATGGAATTGTCTACAGTGTAGAGGAATGTGGACTCTATTATGTAGACAAAGGTGAGCCAGCCAAAGCCTTTGAGCCCTTGAGTGCCTTATAAATTAGCTGTGGGGACTTCGTAGGGCCAAGACTGGTGTGAAATGGACCAGAAGTGGCTCCTCCGTAGTGTGAAGACAGATCTTGAATGAGGCAACGACTGAGAATTACAGGACGTTTTGATGACTGAAGGTTAGCACAGTTTCTTTCTTTTTTTTTTGAGTTGGAGTCTCACTCTGTCGCCCAGACTGGAGTGCAGTGGCACGCTCCCGGCCACCGCAGCCTCGACCTGCTGGGCTCCGGTGATCCCTCCGCTTCAGCCTTCCAAGTAGCCGGAACTACAGGCGCGTGCTACCACGCCCGGCTAGTTTTTTGATTTTATTGTAGAGAAGAGGTCTCGCCAAGTTGCCTGGGCGGGTCTCGAACTGGCGGGTTCAGGCAATCCACTCACCTCGGCCTCCCAAAGTGCTGGGATTACAGGTTGAGCCACCAAGGCCGGCCAGCACTGTTTGTTTCTTAAGGAAGAGGGTGAATGAGAAAGGAAAGAAGATGCAGGAGCTGAGACTCTTGGAGATATTTAAGGAGGGGGGGCATTGATTAGGACTTGGGAAGAAAGTGGAGTGGGATTTTTTAGAGTAGGGGAATGCAAGGAGTAAAGTTACAGCTAGGATCTGCCCTGTTCCCAGTGACTGGGAAGGAGAGAAGAGGAAAAGTCCTACACAGGGGCCACAGGAGCAGGGACAGAAGGCAGTATGGCATAACAGATAGGAGCAAGGGAGTCAAACAGGTCTGGATTCTGTCTCACTTCTGGAACTTTGGGGGAAGTTAATCTCTGTGATCCTTGGTGTCTTCTTCCATAGAATGGATCTAATACCCTTCTTGTAAGCTATGAGACATAAACAAAGTAATATATGTATAGTGCCTGGCACAGGCTCAGTAAATGATAATTGTTATCAAGGGCTGGTGACCTCTGAAGGAGGACACACTGTGGAGAAAGGATGGAATCTAGAGCACAGATGGTGGTTTTGGGGCATAAGGATGAAAAGAGGAAACTTTTGCAGAGACTCAAAGCAAAAGAGAGGATGTTTGCTGAAATAAAGATGAAGACATGAGAAAATTGATGACTGATCCCTTGTAACTTTGTAAGTAGGGGTCAAAAATCTTTCTGTTGAGAGAGTCCCTCCTTAGACATTCAGAATCCAGAATCACAGCAGACATCCCCGCTAGTACCTCTTGGTGTCCTGTCTACCCATTACTCCAGGTCTGTGTCCAGGAGTTATCCCAGGGCATTTAAATACATGTTGTTTCAGGAGTCAGTTACCTTCGAGGATGTGGCCATCTACTTCTCTGAGAACGAATGGATCGGCCTGGGCCCTACTCAGAGGGCCCTGTACAGGGACGTGATGCTGGAGAATTATGGGGCTGTGGCTTCCCTGGGTAAGGGTCACCCCTTTGGGTTCTGTCTCCTCCCTTCAGAGTTTTCTGCCTTCTTTACTCATAGGCTCAGGAGTCTTTGATAATCTTCAGCTCAGCATCAGCTTCAGGCTCTTAGATTCTTAGAGGTTGCCGAGAAGTGGGAAGTCCTGATATCAATTTGGGCTTTACACAAGACTTCCTTGCTCCAGGGTGAGAGCTGCCCATCCCTTACCCCTGTGCTCTGGTGGGAAGAGAGCAGATTCATGGTGCCTCACTGAAACTTAAGTCCCCACTCCCCTCTGTCTGGGAGACCCAGCTGAATACCAAGCATCCTTATGTAGCTGTCTGAACTTGAGAGCTCTAAGAGAGAGAGGACAAGAAAGAATTGAGGACTTGGTTCCTCAATGAGTGAAATCATCCATTTGCTGACTCAGACTGCTATTGAGTACTCTGTCAAATTCCTGACCTTTGTAAGTCTTCTGGCCCCTCTTCCCTGGGTCTCCTGTCCTTTTCCCTGGACTTCCTTTTCTTGTTCTCCTTAGTTATTTCCCTTCTTTCCCCTCCTATCCCTGAAGATACAGGCCTGGGAGGAGCCCTGGGATTGTTCTGTGTCATTCTACTCACCTGCTTGTCCCATTTCCTTCACTTCAAGCAGCATTTCCATTTCCCAAACCGGCTCTGATTTCCCAGCTGGAGCAAGAAGAAGCACCGTGGTGCTCGACTTTTTGGGGAGCTGTGAATGGAGAGGGCCTGAGTGGCATCTCTTCAGGTGAGTGAGTGAGAGCACATGTGCCAGTCATCTGACCAGTTCCCTTGTCTTATTCATCATGGCTCCTTTGTATGCCATCTTCATTCACCCATTTTGCCTCTTATCTCTGCTGTTCTTATCACGGCCACTATTTATCTTTACTCCCTGGTTTTCCTGCCTGTCTTCTGATCTTAGGTGGCCTTTCTGCTTACCTGGCCTCCTTGTAGTCTTTCACCTTGGGATATAATGGCCATCTTTATAATTAGAAATCAAGAAATATCAGTAACACTCAGCCAAATAGTTTCTATTCCTTAGGGAAAAGCATTGGGATTACTTTAGGCTCAACACAGGGCTGTCAGGGCTTCAGTTTTCTAGTGATAACGGTCTCCTTGCTGCCTCCTTGGCCCACATTCTACTTCCCACAGGGATCTTCTCTAGGTACAGTGAGACTTAAGTTGTGCCTTCAATCTCCCCATTCTTACAGTTCCTTGTTGTATCTTTCCATATTAGTATATTCTTGATTGCAATTATTAAAACTAAATTCAAACTATCTTAAACAACAAAGAGGAAGTCAGTAGGTAAAGTTGGCTGCAGGTACAGTTTGATCAGAACTTCAGTCTCTCTTTGTATGTTGGCTTTGTCTACAGTCTAGCTTCTTTTTGTGGTTGAAAGATGATTGGCAGTTGTAACAGGACTCTGCTTCTTCATACCTAGGGAGAGAAACAGGACAGGGCTTCCTTAGGCTTTAACCGTTGGGATTCAAAGTCTCAAGTATCGCTCTAATGGTCCACCTTAAGTCATATACCAGCTCTAAATCAATTGCTGTTGCCAGGAGAAAACTGTACACCAGTTGACTTGGTCTTGGTCTGAATTGCTTATTCCTGAATCAGTCTCCCATGTAGTGAATGAGATGGAATTAACCTGCTTAGCTTAGACAAGTCAGAGCCTACCCCAGAAATTGGAATTTGGATACCCCTCCACACTCGAGCCCCCCACAAAGGGCATGATTACTCCACAGTAGGGAGGAGTAGAATGGATGTAGGGAGACAACCACAATGTCCTCTACATTCTCCCAGGATCTCAGCTTCCTTTTCTCACCACCTAAAGGGATTTTGCAACCTTGCTCCAGACAGAAAACCAATAGCTAAATTATCCCTTGAGCAAAATTCTGACTCCCCGAAATGCAGCCAACTTCCTTGGCACATATCTGTCCCTACTCAAAGTCCAATTCGTCTTAGAAAAAAACAATACTCAGGAAATACATAGTCCCTGGCTTGAACAGCAGAAAAGGTAGTCATTTGAAAGTGTAGAATAGATCTGTTTCTTAGGAGGCTTTGGATGAGAGTTACAAAGAGATCTTAGCTAAACCAGAAGTAAAGTTTATAAGAATGGACCTTTATGAATAGAGTTGGGTGTGGTGATGTGAACCTGTAGTCCTAGCTACTTGGGAGGCAGAGGCAGGAGGATAATTTGAACCCATGAGTTAGAGACCAGCCTGGGCAACAAAGTGAGACCCTGTCTCTACAAAAATAGAAAAATTAGCCAGACCATGGTGGTATGTGACTGTGGGCAGGAGGATGCCTTGAGCCCAGGAGTTCAAAACCAGCCTGGGCAACAAAGCGAGACCTTATCACTACAAAAAAAAGAAAAGAAAAAAATTAGCTGGGCATGGTAGTGGGTGCCTGTTATCCCCATTACTTGGGAAGCTGAGGTAGGAGGACCACTTGAGCCCAGGAATTCAAGGCTACAATGAGCTGTGATCATACCACTGCACACCAGCCTGGGTGACAGAGTGAACCCCTTAAAAAAAAGTGACTTCTGGAAATGACTGAGTGAGGCTGAGAGGCCATTTTTATGGATGCCATAGAGCGGCCCATTGTTGATCCTTTGTGGAATGAGAAGGCAATAAACATATGGATAGGAAGGAAGGAAACTAAGAGATATGATTTCCCAGAATAGCCTGCTTGCACAGGAAGTCCTCAAGATTAGCTCTTTGCAATTTCATCCTTTCCTGAGTCTTTTCTATGTGAACTTGCTTTCACCTCCTAGGGATAGGTGCAAAAGAAACCTTAGTCTTTCCAGTTTCTTCTTGACAGTTAAAAATGAGTGATGTGTTTGCATATCTTTGGGAATCGATGAAATTTCAACTACCTTGTACCAATATTTTCTATCCTTTATATTCTTATCCTCCTTAAGTTTCTGGTTATCTATGTTACCAACCTTTTCACTCACCTTCATTTTCCCCCTACCACTTCCATCTCTGCCCCCTTCCTAATGGGCTCTGCTCCTCCAACTGAGCCAGCCTTATTTGTATCTTGAACCCGGCAGGATATCCATTTCTAAAGCCTGCGGGGGTCTCCCATCTTGAACAGGTGGAAGAGTCATTGAACCTGAAACTGCAAGGGAAGGGTCCAAGCCTAATTTGTACTGGTAAGTGAGAAAGAAATGAGCATCCTTCTCCCAGTCACACCTTTTTCTATCTTTCCTTTGTAAAATGTTAAAAATTTATCTGCCATTCTTATTCTCAATCAATGACCCTCCCAGATCCCCAGATCAACCAGTTAGTCAAGAGAAAATCAAACCTTGTGCTTCCAGCTTTTATTAGGACAAGCTCAATTAATTAAATTAGGATGGGCCTTGGGTCTTATGCTTAGATTGCACAGATGGCCTACCTATCTGGTTGCTATGGTCAATCAATATTTTTAATGTAGATGCCATATTTTACTCATTGTGTTAGTTGCTAGGGATAGAAAAAAAATCAAGTCATATATGGCATGTATTCTGGAAGGTCTCACAGTCTAATGGGACATTTTGCATAAATGTGTAATTATAGAAAAGTGATGATGCTGTAACAGATGTATGAATGCAACACTATGGGAACAAAGAGGAAGGTGTCTTTGCCCAACTCTGCCTGAAGTAGTTTGGGGAAGCATTTTTCATGGTGAACCTAGTGATTGGATTGAGTAAGAAGACTATACTTCCTTTTAGTGCTGAAAAATATGAGGACGGTCCTCGCTGTTGCCCCCTGTGTGTGACAAGCTCAGGATCCCAGGTATACAACAAAGGAGTCCTTATTTCTATACGGGTCCTCTGCCTTGAGTCCTGGCCTATGCTCATTTTATAAACTGGAGTCAGCCACTGAGAAAGAATTCTGACTTGTTTCTCTTAAATTTGATTCATCTGTTTTCTGAGAGCCTACCAAGTGCTTGGTCTGGTGCTGGGAATCACAGCCCTCAGGGATTCCATCTAGTTTCTGCCATTTGCTTTTCATTTGTTTCTGGGTGTGAGTCCTGTTTTTGCCATTTTCAGCTAGAACAGGGCCACTGAGACACAGGAGTAGTATTTGGAGAGAAATGGACATACTAATACCACTCATTGACCTTAGTTGCTCTGTCATGGGTACTGATGACATTTGAAACTCTGATTTCTCCTTTCAGATGGTGTGTTGAAGAGGGAGAAAGAAGATTTTATTTTGAAGGAGGACATTTTAAAGGAAGCACAGGACCTCATGGTGCTATCAAGTGGACCTCAGTGGTGTAGCTCACAGAAATTCTGGTTTGGAAAAAACTGTGATGAGAAAAGTAGGTTAGGGAGATGGCCTGGCTACCTTACTGGGGAAAGTATGGAGAATACTACAAATGATATTATAGAAGTGATTGTTAAGGATGAGATGATCTCAGTAGAAGAGAGTTCAGAGAATACTGATGTCAATAACCACCTTCGTATACATCAGAAAATTTTAAATGAGCGGATATTCTATATATGTGAAGAATGTGGCAGGTGTTTTGATCAAAATGAAAACTTTGATCAACACCAGAAAACTCATAATGGAGAGAAGGTCTATGGATGTAAGGAATGTGGGAAGGCTTTCAGTTTTAGATCACATTGCATTGCACATCAGAGAATTCATAGTGGGGTAAAACCTTATGAATGTAAAGAATGTGCTAAAGCCTTTGTTTGGAAGTCAAACCTGATTCGTCACCAGAAAATACATACTGGAGAGAAACCCTTTGAATGTAAAGAATGTGGGAAGGGCTTTAGTCAAAACACAAGTCTTATACAACATCAACGAATTCACACTGGGGAGAAACCATACACATGTAAAGAATGTGGGAAAAGCTTTACTCGAAACCCTACTCTTCTTCGACATCAGAGAATACACACTGGGGAGAAGCCTTATGAATGTAAGGACTGTGGGAAAGGCTTTATGTGGAACTCAGATCTTGCTCAGCACCAGAGGGTTCACACTGGGGAGAAGCCTCATGAATGTACTGACTGTGGGAAAAGCTTCATTTGCAAGGCCCACCTTATCCGACATCAAAGAATCCATACTGGGGAAAGACCCTATAAGTGTAATGATTGTGGAAAGGCCTTCAGTCAGAATTCTGTCTTAATTAAGCACCAGAGGCGTCATGCTAGGGAGCAACCCTGTAACTATCAGACCTCTCATTTTTTTGATCAGTAGAGTATACTAGTAATACCTGTTTATAATTCTTATGCTACAGGGACCCCAGAGACAAAATGAGATTACCTTCTTCAATTTGCTATAACTCTAATAAGCAAGATTATCCTGCCCCTTCTCCTGAGCAGATACCATATATTCTAGCAAGATTGGTCCCCCTGTTCCACCGTATTTGTACTAGGCACCATTTAGTTGAGCACCTACTCTGTATCAGGTGCTAATCACTTTATATACATTCTTTAATTTTCATAACCTATTAAGGTAGGTACTCTTCTCTCCATTTTATAAATGAGAAATTTGAGGTTGAAAGAGGTTATAAAACTCATTTAAGGTTGCTCAGTTAGTAAGTTATAGCGTTGAAATTGGTGCCAGTCCTGACTCCAGAGTTTACTATTCTTTATTTACTTGTACATATTTATGCCTCTATTCATTTTTATCTGCTTACATTTTGTTTTCTGGGCTTTTAGTTTCCCTTCATCATCTAAAACTCAGCTCTTTCAACTAAGAAGATCTCTTTCTTTTACTTGTTTTCAATACTACTCAAATTATTATTTTTGTGCTATCTATCTATATATGTAATAGTCTTATGTCTTTTAGTCTTGACTCCAGTTAAATGGCTCTTTGAGGACTAACACTGCATTTCTTTTCTTTTTCAAATTTTGAAACATTTACTTTTTGATTAGGTATAATATGATTATGATAAAAAATTGAAATGTTCAATGAAAAGTAAATGTCCTGTCATTGCTGTCTCCCAGAGGCTATCACTGTCACTGATTGTGTATCTTTCTGGAGATATTCTTAATATACAAATATTTATTAGTACTGCTTCTCATAAGTCTACCTCATTGAAAGCCTTATTTGATGTAGGTGACATTGCGGTTACATTGCTAACTCTAGGACCTTTCCTCAGAAGTTGCAGTCCTTATAAGATCACCAGGATAACTTAGGGAAGTGTAATCTTGGAAGACCTGAATGACCTTGTGTAATGAGACAGCATTCTGGGATTGGGAATATGTAAACTCAGTTGGAATTTTTTTTTCATGAAAATGTATAAAGCTACAACACCTTTTATTGCACTGCTATCCTAACTCCTTTCCCAGTCTGTCCACTACTCTCACCATGATAAGTTCACATCCTGAAATAAGTTGTGGGCCATCACTAAGGAAGGGATAAATGGTCACTTTCTGGTGATGGTTAATGCTTTGTTAGGTAGCACCATCCAGGCAGCAGTTGGAAATTTCCCACATAATCCAGTATCTTGGCATCAGAGTCACAAATGCCCTCTGTAGGTCCAGGAAAAAAGGCAAAATGAACACTAGGAACATGTAGACCATGCATGTGAAAGTAAAGAATTCCAAAATTGTAACTAACTATACTTGAAATTAGGAGTCAATAAAACAATATTTTAAAAGAGGATGTAAGCTGTTAATACTATGAAAGCAGGCAGGATATTCAAGAGTGGTACTAACCATCTTAAAACTTTAGAGGATCAGAGGCCCTATTCAGGAGAGAAGAAGGCTGGCCAAAACAGATTTGAAACATTTATTCTAGACTCTTCACCTTTACAGGCATATTTTTCAGATAGTGCAATTTGCTTCATGCTATTTAGAGGCATCCCACTTTATACATTCCCAGCCAGTTAGGGTAACATCTAATAAACAGTAAGAATTTTGTTGTATACCCTGCACACATGGAACCAGGAAGTGGAAATGGCTGATGTGAGCAGATGTTGGCAGAAGTTTGTTATTAAACAGATGTTATCAAGCACCAAATTGTACGCAAAGCACTGTACCAGGTTTTGGGTAAACAGTAAGTCAGACCTGCTCCCTGCCTTCCTGGAGCATACAGCCTAGTGGTAAAGACCAATCAAAATAAGTAAATGAATTAAAAACTGGTAAGTTCTGTGAAAGAAATGAATAAGGTACTGAGAATGGAAATGATGGAGAGAGTCTCACTTTATATAGATGGTCAGGGAAGGTCTACCCTAAGAAGCAGCATTAACTCTAAGACTTAGAAGGACAGAAGGAGCCACTTGTATCTAGAATAGAAAGAACAGCAGGCAGAGGAAACTGCTGTGCAGACTTGATGTTTGACAAGTTTGGTATGATAAAGAGACCAAAAGAATTTGGCTATAATATAATCAAGGATGTGCATGGCACAAGTTGAGTTTAGAGAGATAAGTGGGCCAGATCATTCATTTTCTCTTAAATGAAAACATGTCACCCCTCCACTGAAAGGGATTCAATGGAGGAGTGACATGTTTGAATTAAACTTTAAAACTGATCACTTTGACTGTGAAGTAGAAAATGGTTTGTAAAGAGACAAGAGTGAAAGAAGAGATCGTGTTGGAGACTGCGGTAGCAGTCCAGGAGAGGCTGGGAGTGAATTTAATGGGAATTTGAGATATATTTTGGAAAGAAAGTTAGTGACTTGCCAATGGATTGGCTACAAGGAGTAATGCATAGGGAGGAATTGGGTTACTTTCTGATTTTTGGTTTGAGCAGCTGAGTGAGTAGTGGTGCCACTGACTGGAATGGATAAGACTAGGAGAATGGGGTTGGGAGAGAGGAAATCTAGAACTCTGTTCTTGGTTTAGCACATTTGAAATATTTGTGAAATGTGCAAGTGAGTATTTCAGGTTGGCAGTTGTATGTTATGAGCTGGTGCTCTGGGTTAGACATGACTGGAGCTGTATGTTTTGGAATTATCAAGTGAGTAAGATATATAAAGCCATGGGAAGAAATGAATAAAATTCCCTAGAGAGTGGGAAGAAATTAATTAAATCCTCAAGTTACACTGTCAATTCAGTAGCCACTAGACATATATGGCTAATTAAATTAAAATCATATTTAAAAATTATTTAGTCACACCGGCCACATTTCAAGTGCACAATATCCATATGTGGCATGTAGTCACCTAATTGCATAGTGGAGATGTAGAACATTTTCTTTATTCCAGAAAGTTCTACTGGACAGTGCTGTCCCAGAGCAAGCATAGCAAGAAATGAGGACCCAGGATGGAGTCCCGTGGAATACCAATTCAGTGTTCAGGCAGCTGTACAGGAGGAGGCACCAGCAAGGGATGCCAAGAAAGAACAGCCAGTGAGGAGTTGGCAGCGTTACCAGTGGACATATTATGCAGGCAGCAGTTGACATAAGGTTGACTCTTAGACCAGGGCTGCAGGGATGTGATAGTTAAACCCATCATAGATTCATAAGCTCCCAGATTGAAGATGATGTATATGCTGGATGAGGTCAGTATTTTTAAATGGGAGAGACATAGTGAATAGGAATATGAGCTATGGAAATTGACTAACCCTGAAACTCACTTGAAGATGGAAATGTTTATAGGTAGGGTGGTAGAGTGGCAAGACTTTTTAGAAGTAGTATAGTAAGAATTACCAAAATACAGAGAAAGATAAGTCTTCTAGCATGATTAGGAAATAGTATGTGGAAATGGAAAGCCCCTACCAAGAGAATTCCTAACTGGTTTTTTTCCTTGCCAGGGACTCAGAGACAAGCACTTGGAAGCCCTGAGCCCATATCACAGATTCCATTGTCTGTGATGAAGGAATTGTAACATGGAGACCTTTCAGTTTGTAATGACGTTTTCCAAACATCTAAAAGTCAGGAGAGGAATAAAATTAATACTTACTAAATTTTGAAGAAAAATAAATAATAGAAATTAAGGTATTTTCTAAAATGCACTGTATCCATGGAGAGAAGCTGAGGTGTCCAAGCTCTGGCCTGCGGCACCAGGGTGCTGAGATAGTGAAGATATCACCTACCTTCAGCAGTAAACAAGATATGCAACCTCTAACTCCTGGGCTCAAGTGATCCTCTTGCTTCAGCCTTCTGAGCAGCTGGGACTACAGGTATGTACCATCACGACTGGCTATGTATTTACTTTTTTGTAGAGGTGATGGTCTTGCTATGTTGCCCAGGCTGGTCTCAAACTCCTGGCCTCAGGTGATCCTCTTGCCTCAGCCTCCCAAAGCCCTAGGATTACAGGCATGTGCTATAGCTCCTGGCCTAACAACATCTTAAAGATAAGCTGGAACATGTAGGTGTGAAAGTCCGTGTCTGAACCAGGGGCTGTAATGGCTTTTCTTACACTCTAGAATATATGAACACAAAATGAGATTCTGATGATGAAGTTGTTCAAGACGGGTAAGCAAGTTCATCAAAAAGAAAGCACAGCTAATGTTTTTATGAACATAAATAGACTATGTAGAAGACAAATTATCCAGTGAGTTTGTGGTCAATAACCAAAACATCAGAGGAAATTGTGGCTGTGGAGAGAGCTTTAATATTTGAAACTTCAGGACTTCTCTGGGCATGCTCACGGAAGCCTTGGGGCTCACTGAAAAGGTCATGTGACTGTCACATGCTTAATGTGTGGCTGCTTGTAAGGAAAATAAAGCGATGCATTTTGAAAATGAAAAAATATATATTTTCTGATAAGTTACAATTGACAATATATTAAAATCAAGACTAGATTGTGTTAAAATTTTGTCTTCAACACTTTAAAAAATAAGACTAGAAAGTGAGGAAATATGAAAATAATGTTTAGGTCATTTATTGAAAAGCCTACTCAGAATTTCTTAGGGGAATGAATGTTTATGTTGCAACTTGGAGTCAGCTACAGAGTTGCCTGTTTTAGAAGCAATCAGTCACAAATTAATGCCTGCAATTCTAAGCATCTGCCTTTGTGACTTTCAGTTAGGGCTCTGTTATGATCATCTCTTACTTGGTTTCCAGCATTCATTCTCTTTCTTGCTGGGAACAGAAACCCAAAACTTCTTTGGGAAGGTGTCCTCTCTCAGCTGTATTATGGTTTGGCTCACCTGCAGCATCCTGAATGAGCTCTATTTGGCTTGTGTCAATCACCTTATCCCATCCCCTTGGCTACAGAACCAACATGATATGAGGAGATGCTTAATGAGTCTTCTGGAAGGGAGAGGCATTTCTTCTTTGAGAGCTACCAAAGGATATATTTTCTGTCTTCTTCTGTATGGCATGTAGGGGAATGTGAGGCCTGGAAATGTAGGAACTTTTTTCCTGTCAAAAGAGAGGTTCTGGAACTTCAATGTGTTACTATGTGGGGCCAGAGGATGAAGCTAATACCAAAGAAGACAGTGGTGAAACAGAAAGAAATTAGGTCCTTGGTGTCATCTTTTGTGTCACTAGACCAAGACTTAACTGAGGCAGACCTATCTCAGACTTTTCAGCTATGTGAACCAATAAACATCTTTTGTCAAACTAGTTAGAATTGAGTTTTCTGTCATTTGCAGCTTAGACATACTGACACAGTCCTGTATTTGAAAGCACTGTTTTCTCATACAGCACCTCAATGTCTCATTTTTCTCTTGCTGTTGTTGGTGAAGTGAAACCCCCACATGTTTTAGTGACCAGAAGTTAAGTGTTGTATTAAGTGGTCTGAGAGGAAACCAACCCTGCTGGACCTTGATCTTGGACTTCCAGCTTCCAGAACTGTGGGAAAATAAATGTCTGCTGTTTAAGCCACCCAGTCTGTGGTATTTTGTTATGGAAGCTCCAGGAAACTATCACAGGAGCAAATCGCATTAAATACAGAGCCAGGGTCAGGTCACATATGACCTACTAGGCCATGATAATGACTGGATTTTGCTCTAAGTTGATGGAAAGCCATTGGAAGATTTTGAACAAAGATGTGTTGTTCAAGATAACTCATTGCTGAGTCCTGGTCACATGGCCATTGGTTTTCACATTCTGTGGGCATGCCTAAATGCAAAGGCATCTGGAAAGTGCCTTTATTTTGGACATTCACCTGATCAGTTAAATACAAAGTGGTGGTTGTCGTTTTGTTTATCTTTATCAACAAAAGAAAAAACAGATATTGAGAGACAACTAAGAGTGTCTTACACAAACCAAATGTCTGTAACACCTAGAATTGTGAAAACAATTTCTGTAAGTGGGATGGGTAAGGTAGAATTTATAATAGATTTATTTAGGTGAAGAGAGTTATTTAGTTGTAGGTCTTGGTAAAGATTCATGGATAAGGTGATACTTGAACTAAAGCTGCAAGGATTTGACAGTGGGGATCTGGACAGAGAGGAAGGAGGGGCAGACAGGAAGGCAGGCATTGCAGGCAGAGAGAACAGGTACAAGAAGGAGCATATTTATGCCACAATCAGCATTTGAGTGTGGCTGACATGAAATGTGTATGTAGGGAAGCAGGATGAGGTCAGGCTGGAGAGTGAGTTGGACCATACTGTGGAGCTCTGAAGCCTTGGGTGAGGGGCGGTAGAAACTGAATTAGTGAGAGTGTTTGAGCAGGAAGTGATAACCTTGGGTTTTCTCTTTGGCAGTATATACAGACCAAATGGAGTACAGAAAGAGGTGATCCCATTGATTTTTGGAAATCAGTTTTCCCCGCTTTTATATGGGATGGTTTGTTTTCCTTTCAGCGTGTTTGAGTTCCTTATAGATCCTAGATGTTAGGCCTTTGTCAGAAATACAGTTGGCAAATAATTGTTCCCATTCAATGGACTGTCTTCCTGCTCTTGTGATGGTTTCTTTTGCTTTGCAGAAGCTTGTCAGTTTGATGAGGTACCATTTCTCTATCTTATTTCTTATGGTATGGGCCCTTAGAGTTCTGGTCAGTAATTGGTTGCCAGTTCCAATTTCCATAAGGATGTCTTCTGCATTTTCTAAGATTCCTATAGCTTGAGGTTTTACATTTAAGTCTCTGATCCATTTAGAGTTAACTTTTCTGTGGTGACAGGTAGAGGTCCTGTTT
>NW_007255294.1:0-5379 GCF_000164805.1 Carlito syrichta | reverse complement strand
CATAAACTTTTGTATTTCTTTGGGATCAGTTGTGATTTGATCTTTTGTATTTCTGATTGTGCTTATTTGGGCTTTTCCTCTCTTTTTCTTGGTCATTCTGACTAGTGGTCCATCAATCTTGCTGATTCTTTCAAAGGACCAGCTTTTTGTTTTGTTGATGTTTGCTATACTATTTTTGTCTTCTAGGTCCTGTGTTTGGGCTTTTGCTTTTGTGACTTGAATTCTTCTGTTAAAGTTAGGCTTTTGGTGGTCCTCTCTTTCCGACTCCTAGGTAATTTGTTAGGCTCTCAACTTGTGATCTTTCCATATTTTCTTGATGTTTACTCATAGAGATAAAAATTTTCTTCTTAGAATAGAATTCATGGCATCCCAGGGGTTTTGGTAAGATATCTCTTCATTTTCATTTGTTTCCAGGAATCTTTTAATTCCTGCTTTGGTTTCAGTGTTGAACCAGTAGTTGCTCAGCATCATGATATTCCCTCTGGGTCATGATCAACTCCTGGTTATTTGATCCACCTGTCACACAGATTGGGTCTGTTACTCTGTGGTGAGCAAGTTGGTCCCTGGCTACTTGCTCATGTACCCCCGCTTAGTCAGTTTCTCCCATCATTTTCTTCCCAGGAAGGGTTTTGTTGATTTTTCAAAATTGGAAGAGGGAATATGGCAGCCGAGCCAGTTGAACTATGTGAGTCCCAGTGTGAGTGAGTGAGTGTATGGAAAATGTTGTGTATGTGCTGGTGACTGAGTGGGTGTGTGAGTGGCTGACTGAGTGAGGGCTAGGGAGCTAGTGGCCAGAGCTCTCCTGGTACAGTGGCTGGTGCCACAGCTGGTCAGCTTGGATCCTAGCAATTCCCAGGATGCAGAAACTGAGTGTCATTTTTTTTATCAACAAAACCCACCCTTCCTGAGAAGAAAATGTTGGGAGAGTCTGACTAAGTGGGGGCTTGTGAGCAAGTGGCCAGGGCTCTGGTGCAACAGTTGGTGCTCCAGCTTCTCTGCTTGGTCCCTGGCTCTTTTCAGGTCACAGAAGTCAAACGTCATTTTAAAAAACAAACAAACAAAGGTTTTCCTTTGAACAAGCAACTGAGAGAGACTACTGCCCCAGGCTCTGCCTCACCACTGCAGCAGGAGAGACTGCTGGCTCCAGGCTTTGCCTCACCACTTCGTGCGTGGCTGGGCCTGGCAGCAGGGGCTGCAGAGGGAGCCCAGAGGCAGAGTCTTACCAGAGAGGACAAGAGAGGCATCCTGCCACCATCTTAAAGGCAGGGTAAGAAAGTGCTCCGACTTGCTCACCACGGAGCAACAGACCTGATCTCTGACTGGCAGATCAACTACTCAGGAGTTGATCATGACCCAGAGGGAATATCATGAAAGCACAAACGTCGGGGAGACCTGATCAGTGCTGAGTCACACGTGTCCCACCCCCATCCAGATCCAGCCATGGAACACAGGGTGTGGTCAGAAAAGGATAAGGAAGAACTCCAAAGAGATCAGTGGTGAGTCCGGGATGGACCCAAACTCCCTCCTCCCCAGGAATACTCGGAATGTCAGAACCATGTAGCTGGACCATGACTGGGAGGGACAAACCCAGATGGAGCCTAGACATCAGTCACAATAGGAGAACTCCACTCCAGGATAGGCCTTGCTGGGACCCACCCCCGCAAGTACATATCTGGGGAAGAGACAATCCCACACCTCCTCAATGAGGAGATCTCCCTGACCATATGAGAGTGGGAGGGGAGGACTACAGCTCCACACACCTTCACTGCACCCCCTCCTTCCCTGTTTCGGACACTGGGGAGAGAGTGAAAGAAGTCGAAGCTGTGCAGGAGAGACCAGACTAGACGAACAATGACAGAGCCTGCCACAAGAGGGCAGGGTTTTAAAAAACTTTTTTAAAAAATTTTGCCTGTTTATTAGTTCATCTATTTTAAAAATATTTTTTCTTTGTACATGAATGTGTATGTGAGGATTTGATCTGCATCCCCCCATTTTTTTCTTTCTTCTTTTGTTCATTGTTTTCTGTTTATGTATGTATATGAATGATTGAGTATTCATCTTTCAATTTTATTGTTGTTGTTGGTTGGTTTTTGCTCTTTTGTTCTTCTGTTTTTAAATTTTTATTGTTTTTCAGTTTAAAGTGTGTGTCAATATGAGGGTTCAATCTGAATTCCTTCTTTTTTTCCCCCCTGGTCTTTCTGTTTTTCTTCTCAATTCACTTTGTGCTAGGCATACGTGTGTGTGTTTAGTTTTCTTGGTTTTGTTGTTGTTGTTGTTGTTTGTTTTGTTTCACTTTGTTGTTACTCCAGTTTGTACTGGTGTGTGTGTGTATGTCTGTGTGTGTGTGTTCAATTGTTTTATGTGTTGGTTTCTGTTTTCATTGTTCTGTGTTTTTTTTCTTTTAAAAAAATTCTTGTCCATCTTATTTCATTCGATTGTTCTCTGTGCTCCTCATTGCTGTCACTGTATCTTGGACTCAGGGGATAAAGACACGTACTCATTGCATTATCATATAGAGTGGTGGTGGGGAGTGGGTCTCAGAAAACACATACCACAATCAGTGAACATTGTAATTTGCAAGTAGTTTCTGAATTCTAGCACACCATCCCCAACCTTATTCGACTTTCAAAACTACAAAAGACAGCAAAGCTTCCCACCCACAGTCCTATTTCAAAATAGAACAAATCCAGAGCCTGGATCAGGGAAGAATAGAGGACTGAGCAAACATCTCCCACTGACACACTGAATAACAGAACTAAAGAGGAAAAAAAAGACATCTGTCACAAATGAGGAAAAGCTAAAGGAAGACCACAGGTAATTTCAAGAGTAACAAAGAGAAGACTCCTGAGAAATCAGATCTTGGAGCCCAATAATGGAAGTCACCAATGACTGGCCCCAGAATACAACAGGGATTAAGGAATGGATGGAAAAAGAGTGAATAAGACTCAAGAAAGACAAGATGCAACACTGAGAGAACTTGTAAAAGAGATTTTGGCAATAAAAAAATTTCATCCAGGAAATTAAATAACAAGATGACAAGCATGGAAAGCAGAATTAATCTAGCTGAAGAAAGAATCTCAGAACTTGAAGACCAGAACTTGGAATTAACCTGATCTGCCAAACCTACACCTGATTGGTATCCCAGAAGAAGAAAGGGAAATAGAGAACACCTTGGAGCAAGTATTCCAGGATGCAATCCAAGAAAATTTTCCCCATCTCACCAGATATGTGACCAGCCAAGCACAAGAGATACGGAGAGCCCCCACAAGACATCAATTGAGAAGGCCAACCCCTAGACACATAGTAAATCACCTACACAAAGTAGGCACAAAAGAAAAAGTCCTAAAGGCAGCAAGAAGGAAAGATAAGACTACCTACCGGGGAAAATCAATCAGAATAGCAGCAGACCTATCAGCAGAAGTACTACAAGCAAGAAGGGACTGGAGTCCAATATTCAAAGTCCTCAAAGATAAACAACTTCAACCAATAATTTCCTACCCAGCCAAGCTCAACTTCATCAGTGATGGAGATTTAAATCCTTCCCAGACATTCAATCCCTAAGAGATTATGCAGCATCCAGACCACCTTTACAGGAGATATTTTAAAAGGTATTAAGCACAGAAGAAGGAAGAAAAAGAATGACCACACACTTCCTAAGACAAAAGTAGAGCACAGAATCAACAGAGAATACAGTGCAACAAGAAACTTGAAAACACACACATATATCAACCCCAAAGCAAAACAAACAAACAAACAAAAACCAAGCGAAGAAAAACTTTATAAGAACCTCATGATAGGGATAAATAATCACATTACAATAATCAGCCTGAATGTGAATGGACTAAATGCACCACTGAAAAGACACAGAATGGCAAAGGCAAACTAGATAAGAAGCCATGACCCAATTATTTGCTGTGTCAAGGAAACTCATCTCACCACAAGGGATGCACACAGACTCAAAGTAATAGGATGGAAAATGAGTTTCCAGACAAATGGATCACAAAATAAGGCAGGAGTTTTGATCTTAATATCAGACAAAACAACCTTTAAGCTATCAAAAATAAAAAAAGATACAAAAGGACACTATATAATGATAAAAGGTTCAATCCATTAACAAGAAATAACCATCCTAAACATATATGCGCCCAACACAGGAGCACCAGCATTTATAAGGCAGCTACTAAGTAAACTAAAAAAGATATTGACTCTAACACTATTATAGCAGGGGACTTGAATATCCCACTGACAGCCCTAGATAGATCATTGAGGCAAAAAATCAACAAGAAGATCCCAAACCTAAACTTGACACTTGACCAAATGGACTTAATAGATACCTAGAGGTTATTCCACCTGAATATACATTCTATTCATCAGCACATGGAACATACTCCAAGATCGATCACATTCTTGGCCATAAATCAATCATAATCAAATCCCATAAGGTTAAAATATTGCCATACACCTTCTCAGACCACAGTGTAATAAAAATAATATCAACACCAGCAAAATTTCCCCAAAGCTCACAAAGACATTGACAGTAAACAGCATGATACTGAACAACTACCGGTTCAACACTGAAACCAAAGCAGGAATTAAAAGATTCCTGGAAACAAATAATGAAGGGACATTTTACCAAAACCTCAGGGATGTCATGAATTCCATTCTAAGAGGGAAATTTATATCTCTACAAGCAAACATCAAGAAAATATGGAAAGATCACAAGTTGAGAGCCTAACAAATCACCTAAGGGAGCTGGAAAGAGACTACCAAAACCCCAACTTTAGCAGAAGAATCCAAATCATAAAAATAAGAGCCCAAATACAGGACATAGAAGACAAAAATAGCATAGCAAACATCACCAAAACAAAAAACTGGTTCTTTGAAAGAATTAACAAGATTGATGGACCACTAGCCAGAATGACCAAGAAAAAGAGAGTAAAAGCCCAAATAAGCACAATCAGAAATACAAAAGATCAAATCACAACTGATCCCAAAGAAATACAAAAGATTATCAGAGATTACTATGTATACAATATGGAAACAAACTTGATAACCTAAATGAAGTGGAGGACTTTCTGACATCACACAACCTCCCCAGGTTGAAACAGGAAGACATTGAGACACTAAATAGACCAATAACAACCCAGGAAATTGACTCTGTCATATGAAAACTACTACAAAAAAATCCTGGACTGGATGGCTTTCCAGCAGAATTCTACAAAACATACAAAGAGGAGCTGTTACCAATCCTAATTAAAGTTCTCCAGGCAATTGAGAAAGATGGAATTCTCCCCAAATCATTTTGCAAAGCTAACATCACACTGATACCCAAACCGGGTAAAGATCCAACAAAAAAAGAGAACTACAGGCCAATATCCG
>NW_007255293.1:1845-17023 GCF_000164805.1 Carlito syrichta | reverse complement strand
GATGAGTAGAATGTGTATTCTGTGGTCTTTGGATGGAGTTTTCTGTAGGTATCAATTAAGTTCATTTGGTCAAGAGTCACATTGAGGTTCCGGATCTCATTGCTGATTTTTTGTCCTGATGATCTGTCTAGGGTTGTGAGTAGGGTATTAAAGTCCCCAGTTATGATAGTGTTAGAGTCAATATGTTTCTTTAGTTTTCCTAGAAGTTGCTTTATGAATGTTGGCACACCTATGTTAGGTGCATATATGTTTAGGATAGATATTTCTTATTGATGGAGTGAAACTTTTATCATTATGTAGTGGCCCTCTGTATCTTTCTTAATTTTTTTAATTTTTGATAGCTTAAATGGTATTTTGTCTGAAATTAGGATCGTTACTCCTCCTTTCTTTTGTATTCCATTCACCTGAAAATTTTTTTCCCATCCTCTTACTTTGAGTCTGTGCATGTCCGTTCTAGTGAGATGGGTCTCTTGAAGGCGGTGTATTGTTGCCTGGTGATATTTTATCCTTTTTGCCATTCTATGTCTTTTCAGAGGTGCATTTAGTCCATTCACATTCATGCTAATTATTGAAATGTGAGAGTTGGTCCCAATCATAAAGTTCTTATAGAGTTGTTGTTGTTCCTCATTGTTGTCTTTCTTTTGGTTTTGGGTTTGATCATGTGTATTTTATTCTTTTTCCTGTACTCTTGTGAAGAACACTGTTGTTCTTTTTTTGTTTTCTTCTGTGTTTAGTACTTTCTTAAGTGTTTCATGTAGAGGTGGTTTGGTGGCAGTGTATGTTCTTGGGGATTGGATATCTGGGAAAGATTTTAATTCTCCCTCGCTGATGAAGCTTAATCTGGCTGGGTAGGTTATTCTTCGTTGAAATTGTTTATCTTTTAGGACTTTGAAGATAGGGCTCCCAGCTCTCCTAGCCTGCAGGGTTTCTGTAGATAAATCTGCTGCTATTCTAATTGGGTTTCCATGGTAAGTGATCTGGCCTTTTTCTCTTGCTGCCTTTAGGATTTTTTCTTTTATGCCTACTTTGTTTAGGCGAATGATTATGTGTCTAGGAATTAGTCTTCTCATTTGATGTCTTGAAGGGGTTCTCTGAATCCCTTGTGTTGAATTTTTGCATCATTGATTAGATAAGGGAAGTTTTCTTGAATGATCTCATGGAAAGTTTGCTCCAGTGTGGTCTCTGTCTCTCTTTCTGTCTCAGGAAGGTCAATTACTCTTAGGTTCCTCTCTTGAAGGTTTTTTTCTGTCTTTTTTATCTTGTTTTCTGTGTTTTTGAGAGTTTGTGTTAGTTCTATATTTTGGTCCTCAAGCTCTGAGATTCTTTCTTCTGCTTGGGTAATTCTGCTTTCCATGCTTATCAGTTTGTTATTTATTTCATTCACAGTATTCTTTATTACTGTTATCTCAGATATCAGCTCCTTTCTAGTTTCTTCTTGAGTCTTCTCGATTCTTTTTAATCTCTCCATTAATGTCTTGATATCTAGGTTTGTAGTTTGAGACCAGTCATTCTGGGGGCTCTTCATTGCTTGCATTCCAAAGTCAGTTTTCTCAGTGTCTGCCCTCCCAGGGGACTGTGAGAGACCCATACTCTTCTTTTGGTTTTTCTTCATTTGTGTAGATTTTTCTCTCGTCATTTTTAGAGTTAAAATCCAGATTTCCAAAATAGCTGTTTTCAAAGAACATGTGCACACATAACTTTGAAGGGTAGATAACCTAGAAGACTATTTACAGATATGGAAGCGTTCCATCACTGTTGTTCACTTGATCCGATACCCTTTATAGATATAGCAGGTAATATATGGATTAAAATCTTTTACCAAGTATGTCCTTTGTGTAGCCACTCATGGCTGGCTAAGACTGGTTTTAGCAGTTCAGGCAAACAGAAGTATTAAGTAGATGAACGTCTGATCCCAAAAGCTGCTGTGGTGTTCCCAACAGTATGTCATGAGGCATGAGAACTGCATCCAGAGTTATCATGAGATCACTGTCATCACTCCTTTTGGTGGTTCTGCTTTCCCTTATCTGTTTCTAAAATCATGCCCTGGCCGCTCACAGTGCCCCGTCTGCCCTCCATCAACATTGTTCTTATTCACACCCACCAGCATGGCCTTGCTTGCCTGGTCAATCTTATCTAGTAAACCATTGCTGGTGCTGAAGATGAAACAGTTGGGCAAGCCAGACCACCTAATGATTAGGAGAGTGAACCAAGGCCCGCTGGAGTGTGTCTGAAAGCTTGGAGTGGGCATTTTCCACCTCCTCTTCTCCATCTGAATACAAGGACATTGGACCATTCTGGGCCAGGACTCTGGGAATAAAAGATTGTTATAATTACGTTTTCCCTCCCATGCAAATATTGCAATTGTCTGACCCTTCCTCTACAAAACACTGTAAAAGAACATATTGTAAATTCCAAAATGTTATCTCAATGTCAGCATGGCATTTAACAATTAAAAGTTGTTAATGTGGAGAAAAGGGAACACTTCTACACTGCTGGTGGGAGTGTAAAAAAATTTTAATGTAAGTCTTGAGTATTGCTAATACTGTACAAACCCTTCAAACTTGGGGTAGGTGAAGAGTTATATATTTGGGGCATAAATGTTGGAAGAAATTGTGTTGCTTTGAGTGGGTTTTTTTGGCAATGATGCCAACCCATCCCCTTATAACCTGGTTATAGAAATTAAACACCCATTAAACATTGGTTATGAGAGATAACAACTGACTCATTGGATAGGTCTATAATACCTAGGCCTTGGTTTTTGTCACTTAAGCCAAAATTCAACTTTTCTTTCTGGAGATCCATGACTTTGATGCTTTTTTGGATGTGGACATGTCCCTTGCAGGGATCAGTGAGCCTGTGCCCATGAAGTTTTTGCAGGAGCCACCACCCCTGTGTGCCATGAAGCTTCAACCAAATGTGTGTGTGTGGTGGGCAGCCACACCTAACAAGGGGTCCAGTCTCGTGCTCCTGAATGGCTGTCTGCAACTGCCAATGAGAAGCTCCAGGAAGGTCATGGAACCAGCCGCAAGGACTGCTTTCACACTCAGCAGCACCCACGGGCATGCTGAGTCTCCTACCTCATGTGTTCCTGAGGCAGTCTGGTGCCAGGGTGGCTCTGGACAGTGTGAGTCTGAGTGTTCACCACCCATCTCCCCTGGCCTGACCCAGCAGGAGTACGAGGTGTGCTCATGTCAAACCTGACTGTGAGCTGCCTGATCTCTGCTATGCCCAAGTCCCGCTCACGCTTAGACATGGGGCTGTTGATCTCTTCCTGTCCTGTAGCTCTCCTACTTAAAGACTAATGAGATATAATGCCCATGCTACAATTCAGTCATACACAGTGTGCAATTCAGTGGTTTTTTTTTATTTAATCATAGAATTTGTCACCTCAGAAATAAACCCTGTGCTTAAGACTTTCTATATATTTGATTCTGCGTTTTGTTTTCAAAAGGAAGTTTTGGTTTCCTGGATGTTAGCCTGCCTACTGCCAGTGAAAACCTTAGTGATAACCCATAGAAATGTATGGGTGGGTGCTTTTCACTTATTTTAATGCATATATTTACCCTATAAAACTTTTTCACAAAACTCTACTATTTTTTAAATTATTTATTTATTTTTTATTATGAAGTTGTGGGGTACAGTTAAGGGTTAGGTATACAATTGCGTTTCATTAAGGCACCCTGTTGATATGGGGTGTTTCCCCATTCCCACACAGATATTTGCTACTGTTAATCCCATCTCCCTCCCCCCACCATGGTTTCCCAGTACTGTCAGTCATTTTTGTATACTATTGCATTGGATGTTTAAGGTCCATTATATGAGTGAGAACATGTGATACTCGGATCTTTGTTTCTGTGAGAGGTCACTCAGTATTATAGGCTAGTTCCATCCAGGTTGCTGCGAAATTCATGATTTTGTTCTTTTTTATGGCTGCATAGTATTCCATCGTGTATATGTACCACATTTTTTTAATCCAGTCCTCTTTTGACGGGCAGCATAGCTGTTTCCAGGTTCTTGCTATTGTGAACAATGCTGCGATAAACATGCGTGTGCAGGTATCTTTTTTAATAGAGTGATTTGAGTTCTTCAGGTTATATTCCCAGTAGGGGGGTTGCGGGATCATATGGGAGGTTGGTTTAAAGCTTTTAGGAATCGCCACATTGCTTTCCACAGAGGTTGCACTAGTTTACGCTCCCACCAACAGTGTAGAAGTGTTCCCTTTTCACCACACCCTCTCCAGCAGCTGTTATTTTTTGAATTGTTGATAACTGCTATTCTGACTGGGGTTAGGTGGTATCTCAGTGTGGTTTTGATTTGCATCTCCCTGATGATTAGTGAGGTTGAACATTTCATGTGTTTGTTGGCTGCTTGGATGTCTTCCTTTGTGAAGTGCCTGCTCATATCTTTTGCCCATTTTATAATGGGGTTGTTTGTTTTTTTCTTTTCAGCACATTTGAGTTCCTTGTAGATCCAGGATGTTAAGCCTTTGTCAGAACTGGTGTTGGCAAATATTTTTTCCCAGTCTGTAGGCTATCTCCCTACTCTCTTGATGGTTTCTTTGACTATGCAGAAGCTTGTCAGTTTAATAAGGTCCCACTTGTCTATTTTCTCTCTTATGAGCTGTGGGTTTCGGGTTTTGTTCAGGAATTGGATGCCAGTTCCGATTTCCATGAGAGTATTTCCTTCATTTTCTAAGGTTCTTATGGTTTGAGGTTTTACATTTAGGTCTCTGATCCATTTGGAATTAACTTTTGTACATGGGGATAGATAGAGGTCCTGTTTTAATCTTCTGCATGTGGTCAGCCAGTTTTCCCAGCAACATTTACTGAATAGGTTCTCCTCTCCCCAGTGGTAGGTGGTGGAGGCTTTGTTGAAGATAAGTTGGTTGAGAAATTGAGGTTTTGCTTCTGGAATGTCCATTCTATTCCATTGATCTATGTGGCTGTTCCTAACCAATACCAAGCTGTTTTGATGATTGTAGGTTTATACTAAAGTTTGAAGTCTGGTAATGTGATACCACCTGCTTTGTTTTTTGGTTTTTTGGGGGGGGGGTTGCTGAGGATTGTTCTGGCTATTCTTGGATGTTTGTGTTTCCATATGAATTCCTGCGTTGTTTTTTCTAGGTCTGAGAAGAATGTTGCTGGTAATTCGATGGGTATTGCATTGAATTTGTAGATTGCCTTGGGTAAGATGGACATCTTCACAATGTTGATTCTTCCCATCCATGAGCATGGGATATTTTTCAACTTGTTTGTGTCATCTTTGATTTCTTTGAGCAGTGTTTTGTAGTTTTCCTTGTAAAGGTCTTTCACGTCTCTGGTTAGGAAGATGCCAAGGTATTTAATTTTTTGTGGCTATTGTGAATGGAATTGTGTTTTCTATTTGGGTTTCTGTTTGTTTATTATTGGTGTAGAGAAATGAGATTGTCTTTTGTACATTTCTTTTGTATCCTGAGACTTTGCCAAAGGCCTTTATCAGTGTAAGGAGGTTTTTGACAGATTCTCTTGGGTTTTCAAGGTACACAATCATATCATCTGCAAAGAGAAATAACTTGACTTCCTGTTCCTATTTCGATACCCCTGATTGCCTTCTCTTCTCTGATTGCTCGAGCCAGGACTTCCAATACTATGTCGAACAGGAGGGGTGAGAGTGGGCATCCTTGTCTTGTTCCAGTTTTCAGGAGATATGGTTCTAATTTTTGTCCATTTAGGAGTATGCTCGCTGTGGGTTTCTCGTAGATGGCTTTTACTATTTTGAGGTATGTTCCTCGTATGCCTAGATGCTCAAGGGTTTTTCTCAAGATGGGGTGCTGGAATTTATCAAAAGCTTTTTCTGAATCTAATGATATAATCATGTGGTTTTTGTTTTGACATCTGTTGATGTATTTAACAACATTTATGGTTTTACGAATGTTGAACCAGCCTTGCATCCCAGGAATGAAGCCTACTTGGTCATGATGGATGAATTTTGAGATGTATTGCTGAATGCGGTTTGCTAGGATCTTGTTGAGAATTTTAGCATCTATGTTCATCAAAGATATTGGCCTGCAGTTCTCTTTCTTTGTTGGATCTTTACCTGGCTTGGGTATCAATGTGATGTTGGCTTCGTAAAATGATTTGGGGAGTGTTCCATCCTTTTCAATCCCCTGGAATACCTTCAGTAGGATTGGTATCAGCTCCTCCTTAAATGTCTTGTAGAATTCTGCTGGAAAGCCATCTGGTCCAGGTCTTTTTTTGTAGGAAGTTTTCTTATTACGTAGTTGATTTCCTTGATTGCTATTGGTTTATTTAAGGTCTCAATTTCTTCTTGTTCCAACTTAGGTAGGTTGTGTGATGTCAGAAAGTCCTCCATTTCCTTAAGGTTTTCAAGTTTCTTTCTATACAAGTATACATAGTAGTTTCTAATGACCTTTTGTATTTCTTCAGGGTCAGATGTGACTTCATCTTTTGTGTTTCTGATTGTGCTTATTTGTTTTTTTTCTCGTTTTTTGTTGGTCAGTCTAGCTAGGGGACCATCGATCTTGTTTATTCTTTTGAAGAACCAGCTTTTTGATTCATTGATTTTTTTTTCTATTATCTTTTTGTCTTCTATGTCCTGGATTTGGGCTTTTATTTTGGTAATCTGGATTCTTCTGCTGAAATTAGGGTTTTTGTGGTCTTTCTTTTCCAGTTTCTTTAGGTGGCTTGTTCGGTTGTGAATTTCTGTTCCTTCCATTTTCCTCATGTGTGTTTGTAGGGATATAAATTCCCCTCTTATTACAGCTTTTAAGGCGTCCCAGATATTTTGGTAAGATGTTTCTTCATTTTCATTTGTTTCCAGGTATCTTTTGATCTCTGTTTTGATGTCATCATTGACCCAGGAGTTGTTTAGCATCATGCTGTTTAGTGTTCATGTCTTTGTGGGTTTTGGGGGGACCTTGTTGGTGTCAATGTTTATTTTCATTCCACTGTTTCGAGAAGGTGCATGGTAGAATTTCAGTCCTTTAAATTTGCTTATGCTTGATTTTTATCCAATTATATGGTCAATCTTAGAATATGTTCCATGCAGTGATGAGTAGAATGTGTATTTTGTGGTCTTTGGATGAAGTGTTCTATAGGTATCAATTAAGTCCATTTGGTCCAGAGTCTCATTGAGGTTCCGGATCTCCTTGCTGATTTTTTGTCCTGATGATCTGTCTAGGGTTGTGAATGGTGTATTAAAGACCCCAGTTATGATGGTACTAGAGTCAATGTCTTTCTTTAGTTTTCCTAGAAGTTGCTTTATGAATGTTGGCACACCTACATTGGGTGCATATATGTTTAGGATAGATATTTCTTGTTCATGGAGTGAACCTTTTATCATTATGCAGTGGCCCTCTGTATCTTTTTTAATTTTTGATAGTTTAAATGGTATTTTGTCTGAATTTAGGATCGCGACTCCTCTTTTCTTTTGTGCTCCATTCGCCTGAAAATTTGTTTCCCATCCTCTTACTTTGAGTCTGTGTATGTCCTTTCTAGTGAGATGGGTCTCTTGAAGGCAGTATATTGTTGCCTGGTGATATTTTATCCATTTTGTCATTCTATGTCTTTTCAGTGGTGCGTTTAATCCATTCACATTCAGACTAATTATTTAAATGTGAGAGTTCATCCCTATCATGGACTTCTTATTGAGTTGTTTTTCTTTCACTTGGTTTTTTCTTTTTTTTTTTGTCTTTCTTTGTTTTGGGGGTTGGTTCATGTATATTTTATTCTTTTTCCTGTACTCGTGTGAGGAATGTTGGTCTTTTTTCCTTTTCTTCTGGTTTAGTACTTTCTTAAGTGTTTCATGTAGAGGTGGTTTGGTGGCAGCATAAGTTCTTAGGGATTGGATATCTGGGAAAGATTTTAATTTTCCCTCACTGATGAAGCTTAGCTTGGCCGGGTAGATTATTCTTGGTTGAAATTTTTTATCATTTAGGACTTTGAAGATAGGGCTCCAAGCTCTCCTAGCCTGCAGGGTTTCTGGAGATAAATCTGCTACTATTCTGATTGGTCTTCCATGGTAGGTGATCTGGCCTTTTTCTCTTGTTGGCTTTAAGATTTTTTGTTTTATAGCTACTTTGTTTAGGCGAATCATTATGTGTCTAGGAGTTGGTCTTCTCATTTCTTTTCTTGCAGGGGCTCTCTGAATCTCTTGTGTTTGAATTTTTGCATCACTGATTAGATAAGGGAGGTTTTCTTGGATGATCTCATGGAAAGTTTGTTCCAATGTGGTCTCTGTTCCTCTTTCTGCCTCAGGGAGTCCGATTACTCTTAGGCTAGGCCTCTTGAGGTAGTCACTCATCTCTTGAAGGTTTTGTTCTGTCCTTTTGAGTTTATTTTCTGTGTTTTTAAGAGTTTGGGTTTTTTCTATATTTTAGTCCTCAAGCTCTGAGATTCTTTCTTCTGCTTGGGTAATTCTGCTTTCCATGCTTATCAATTTGTTATTTATTTCATTCACAGTATTCTTTATTGCTGTTATCTCAGATATCAGCTCCTTCCTAGTTTTCTTCTTGTGTCTCCTCAATTCTTTTTAATCTCTCCATTATTGTTTTTGATATCTACATTTGCAGTTTGAGACCCTTCATTCTGGGGGCTTTTCATTGTTTGCATTCCAAAGTCAGTTTTCTCAGTGTCTGCTTTCTCAGGCATCTGGGAGAGACCCATACTCTTCTTTTGGTTTTTTTTTCATTTCTGTAGATTTTTCTCCCTCTCCCCCTTGCCCTACCCTTCTTCAATTCTGTTTTTGAGGGAAGGTGTGGTTGCTTTTATTTCTCTTCTGCAATGAACTGTTCTTCCTTATGAGGGTCTTCTGGCTTTGTTCACTTTTCCCTCTGCTTTACAGTCTGTCTATTCAGCAGTATGTAGTCTTGGTCCCTAGATTTAAAAAGGGGGCGTATAAAAGAGGAAAATAATGGAGGAAGGGGGGGTCAATAGGGAGTTAGAAAGAGAGAGAAGTGCGAGAGGGAAAACAGATATACATACCAACTATCAGGTGAGAAAGAGACACAGGGCTGGGAAGAAGCGAAGAAAGACACGTAAGAAAGATTCCCTAAAGAGTACTGATAGCTACACAGAGACAGGGCAATAAAATAGAGAAACAGTGTAAGTCAGAAGGTAAACAACAAACGTGATCTAAACCAACAGTTACAATGATAAAATCATAAGTCAAAATAAGGGGAAGAGAGAAGTGTGAGAGGGAAAACAGATATACATACCAACTGTCAGGTGAGAAAGAGACACAAGACCAGGAAGAAGTGAAGAAAGACACGTAATAAAGATTCCCTAAGGAGTACTGATATCTACACAGAGACAGGGCAATAAAATCCAGAAACAGTGTAAGTCAGACGGTAAACAATAAACGTGATCTAAACCAACAGTTACAATGATAAAATCATAAGTCAAAATAAGCGAAAGAGAGAAGTGTGAGAGGGAAAACCGATATACACACCAACTATCAGGTGAGAAGAGACACAGGGCCGGGAAGAAGTGAAGAAAGACACGTAAGAAAGATTCTCTAAAGAGTAGTGATAGCTACACAGAGACAGGCCAATAAAATCAAGAAACAGTGTAAGTCAGAAGGTAAACACCAAACGTCATCTAAACCAACAGTTTCAATGATAAAATCATAAGTCAAAATAAGTGATCAGATTAGAGTCACTTCTCTGATCTCCGATTCCGGCCTCTCCCTTTTGTTTTTCATTGCAGTGTAGGGTTGGGGCTTTGTCTCCTGTTTCCTGCTGTTGCCTTAGGAACTGAGGTAAAGTTTGTTGCTAGGTGGGCAGGGCAATGGAAGTCTCTGCCTGGAGAATAGCAAGGTAGTTTAAGCAGTTCTGTTTTTCTCCACTTGTCTGGGTCCCCCGGCTTGGGGTCTCGCACCGAGTGCCTCAGCCAGTGTGGGCCCGGAGTTCCAGAGCACCAAAGCTCCAAGGGCAGGCAGTGGGTGGCGAGAGTGGCTCTGGGCCCCTTACAGGGTACTTCAGCCAGGAATGGGACCGGTGTCTATGAGGGGCAGGCACCCAGAGCCTCCCTGTGTGACCAGCGACATGGTGCCAGGTGCTCGACTGGAGACTATGCAGCCTTTGAGAGAGCCAGAGGGGCCTGGGACCCAAAACTCCCACACACGCAGTGGAATAGCAGTGGCAGGAGGCTGCAATATCTGGCCTTAGGAAATGAGGTAAAGTTTGTTGATAGGTGGGTGGGGCAATGGACGTCTCTGCCTGGAGAATGGCGAGGCAGTTTAAGCAGATCTGTTTTTCTCCACTTGTCTGGGTACTCCAGCTTGGGGTCTCACACTGAGTGCCTCAGCCAGGGTGGGCCCGGAGTTCCAGAGCTCCAAAGTTCCAAAGGGCAGGCAGTGAGCAGCGAGGGTGGCACTGGGCCCCCTATAGGGTACTTCAGCCAGGAATGGGACCGGTGTCTCTGAGGGGCGGGTGCCCAGAGCCTCCCTGTGTGACCGGCGGCTTGGTGCCGGACTGGAGACAATGCATCCGGGGAGGGATCTGGAGGGGGCTGGGACCAGAGACTTCCACACATGTAGTAGAACAGCAGCAGTCAGGGGGGTGCAATATCTGGCCCTGCGTGGGACTGAAGTTCCCGGGCCTGCCACCAGCACAGTTGGTGGTGGGCTGGGGGATGGGGGAAGAGAAGTAATAGCCTTTTTGGGAACTCACGTTCAAAGAATCTCACCAGTTCACCTATGCCATCGCCATCTTGTTTCCAGCTCCCAAACTCTACTATTATGTATTCTTTTTGGAAGGCCTTTGCCATTCTTATGTTATGAATGTTTTCTCATTACTATTCAATTTTTTTCCCTGCAGGTGATGCATACAAATGTCAAAATTCAAACAGTATGTTTAGGACAGTTAGAGGAAAGTGTCATTTCCACCCTGGTCACTCAGTTACCCATGACCTTCCCTAGGTGACCATCACTACTATGTTCTATGTGTCCCTCTGGGAATATACATGCATGTACACTAATCAAATATACACTAATCAAAATAATATTTTCATGCTGGCTTTATAGAATGAAAAAACACATCTGTTTAAATTTTCTGGCACAAAAGTATTTGTCCTCTTGTTGAAGCTCTTGATTGCCTTCTCTGTTTATTCTATGTTTTATCTGTCTATTCAGCTGAACTACTCGAGGTTCTTGTGATGTAAGAAGATATAAAGTGGTCTATTCTGTGCATTTTCATATTTGTTGGCACAGTGTACTTATTTTATTGTCATCAGGGTCTCACTCTCTCACCCAGACTGGAGTGCAGTGCCATGATCATGGCTCACCACAGCTTCGACCTCCTGGGCTTGGGTGATCCTTCTGCCTCAGCCTCCTGAGTAGCTGGGGCTATAGGTGTCTGCCATGATGACAAGCTAATTTTTTGTTGTGATGAGGTCCCACCATGTTGCCTAGACTGGTCTTGAAATCCTGGGCTCCAGGAATCCTCCTGCCTTTGCCTCCCAAAGTGCTGGGTCTGTCTGTACCTGGCCTGTTGTTATTATTTTTAGTGCCTCTATATCCCTAACTCCTCACTCCAACACTTGCTAGAAATGTAGGTATTTTATTGGACTTACTAAAGAGTCAGCTATTGGTTTTCACTGAACTGTTTTCTAATTAATTCATTTCTGCTTGTTACCTTTACTTCCCCTCTTCTATTAGGTTATGTTATTAATCTTATTGCTAAAATCAGGAAACTGTATGAATGAAAAATGTAAGATAATATGATGAAAGCTTAAACCAGTTATGCACACATGTAAGTATATATGCACATTCTAAAAGTTAATGTGTCACCCTCATTTATGGTGGAACAAGTAACACAAAACTGTAAGGAAAAAGACAGTACATGTGATCAAAGAAAATTAATTCCATAGAAATGTTCCATGATTTGCCTAGGGTTTATTTTATTTAGCATGAAGCTATAGCTAAAATGTATAAAGTTGTTGCATATTTGGTATCATGAAATAATTATTTTACTTTTTCTTTTCAAAGTAGGTGAGGTGTAATCATTGAAAAAGTATATACTTCAGTAAAATACCATTTAGGAAACACAAAATTAAAATGCTATACAGATAGACAAAAATCAACTTGTTTTTTATCACAGAAATTAACATTTATTTTGTTAACAGTATTTTTTTTTTCAGATTCTGATTTTCTGGTTAAAAACAATATCTTTTTTACTGCCATGACAACATCTGAACAAGCAGTAAACTCTTTAAAGCATCATTACAGGAGATGATCATAAAAAATTAAAAAAGAAAAGATATTTTAAGTGAAAGAAAACTTCCTAATGCTATTTTCTTTAATAAGTATCCAGGAAAAAACTTTCAACTCAAGTTTTAAAACTTCTGATTTTATTAAAGAAAATATAAAATGTTAAATTCTACCTTTTGAAACACTACTAAGAATCAGTGAAATCTCTTCATACTGCCAGTATCTTTCAACACTTCTGTATTTTTGTATATATTTCTTGAAAATCTTGAATTCTGAAAAAATAAGTAAAAAAAGTAAATTGTGGATCCTAACATTTCTTTGTTCTTAAAAAGGTTAATTGTAATTAAATACACATAGCAAAATTTATGTGATAGCCAATTTTAGTGTACAGTTCAGTAGTGTTACAGTATTCATGTTGCTGTACAACACTTTTCCAAGAATTTTTCATCCTGTAAAACTGAAACTCTGTATCTATTAAACAATAATTTTCCTACCCATCTCACCCCAGTCCTTGGTAACCACCATTCTACTTTTATTTATTTATTTGAGTCGGAGTCTCACTCTGTTGCCCAGGCTGGAGTCTGGTGGCATGCTCTAGATCACAACAGTCTCAACCTGCTGGGTTCAGGGGATCCTTCTGCCTCAGCCTTCTAAGCTGGAACTACAGGTGCGTGCTACCATGCCTGGTTAACTTTTTTTTTAATCTGTTGTAGAGACAAGGTCTCATGAAGTTGCCCAGGCTGGTCTCGAATCCTCTCGCCTTGACCTCCCAAAGTGCTGGGATTACAGGCTTGAGTTGCCATGCCCAGCCTCACCATTCTGCTTCTAAGAATTCAACTGCTTTAGACATGTCATAAGTAGACATACTTAACTTTTTGTAACTAGCGTATTTCTCTAAGCATAATGTCCTCATGGTTCAACTGTGTTGTGACAGTATTGTCTTCCTTTTTAAGGTTGAATGATATTCCATTGTATGTGTGTACCACATTGTGTTTATCCACTCATCTATTCAGGTACTTCAGTTACTTCCACCTTTTGGCTATCGTGAATCTATGAGCACACAAATAAAGACCCAGTGTCCTTCTTTCGGCTGCATACTCAGAATTATAACGGTGGCATCATATGGTAGTTCTACCTCAGTTGTTTTGAGGAACCTCCATGTGGTTTTCCAGAGGTTACACCATTTTACAACCCGGCCAACTGAGCAAAAGGGTTCCCTTTCTTCACATCACCACCAAAGCTTGTCATTGTTTTTTTTGATGGCAGTCGTCCTAGTGGCTGTGAGATGATATCTCATTGTGATTTTGATTTCATTTTTCCAATGATCAGTGATGTAAGCATCTTTTCTTGTGGTACTGGCTGATTTTATATCTTCCACAGGGAAAAGTATATTCAAGTCCTTTGCCCATTTTTAAGTTTTGTTGTTGTTGTTGTTGAATTGTAGTAACTTTATATATTCTGATTATTAACTCCTTATCAGATATATGATTTGCAAGTATTTTTCCCCCTTCCTAGGCCACCTTTCCACACTGTTGTGTCCTTTAATGCACAGATATTTATAAAAGTTTGATGTAGGCTGGGCTCAGTGGCTCAGCCTGCAATTCTACACTTTGAAAGACCAAGGTATGTGGATTGCCTGAGCCTGTGGATTCGAGACCAGTCAGGGCAACTTGGTGAGACTTCATCTCTACAATAAATCAAAAATTAGGTGGGTGTGGTAGCATGGGCCTTTAGTTCTGGTTACTTGGAAAGCTGAGGCAGAAGGATCACCTGAGCCCAGCAGGTTGACACTGGGGTGGCCACGAGCATGCCACTGCACTCTAGCCTGGACGATGGAGTGAGACTCAAACTAAAAAAAAAAAGTTTGATGTAGCCTCACTTATTTACTTTTGCTTGTGTTGCCTGTGCTTCTGGTGTCATAGCCAATTAATCTGTGGACATCCAGTATTCCCAACACATTTGCTGAAATGAGTGTCCTCTTCCTACTGACTAGTTTGGCATGCTTGTCAGAAACCACTTGTTCATATTAGAGTTTATCTCTGGGCACTCTATTCTATCACATTGTTTTATATGCCTTTATGCCAGCACCATAGTCTTTTGATTGCTGTAGCTTTGTAATATGTTTTGAAGGCAGCAAGACAATGAATCCTCCAATCATGTTTTTTATTCAAAGTCGGCATGGTTATTTGGGGTCCCTTCAGTTTCCATGCTTTATAGAATAAAACTTTTCTATTTCTGAAAAAAAAAAAAGCCATTGGGATTTTGACAGAAATTGTATTGAATCTATAGATTGGTTGGGTAGTGCAGACATCCAAATATTAATTCTTCTAATTTATGAAAATAGGTTGTCCTCCCATTTATGTCTTTTTTAGTTTCTTTCATCAACACTTTGTAGTTTTTAATGTAGAAGTCTTTTTGCATTCTTTATTGCTTATTCCTAAGTATTTTATTTTTTTATGCTGCTTTAATTTCTTGTTAGATTGTTCATTGTTAGTAATGCAACTACTTTTTGTGTTTTGTATCCTACAAATGTGCTAAACTTTGTGGATGCTTTAGGGTTTTCTATATAAACATCTTATCCTATACTGTCTTTATTTTGTGCATCTGTAACAGAGTACCATAAACAGGAAATTTATCAAGTTTCTGAAGTGTGGGGGGAGAGAGGGGGTGTCCATAGCTGGTGAAGGCCTTCTTGCTGCATCATCCCATGGCAGAGGGGCACAAGAGGGCCCACTCCTGAAAGCCCACCCATGAGGGAGGTGCTCTCATGCCCAATCATGTACCAAAGGCCACCTCTTGACACTGGTTCTATGGCCACTCAATTCCAACAACTTCAGGGAGAACATCCAAACCATAGCACCATTAGTTTGTTTTTTATCATGAAAGAATGTTGAATTGGCAACTGTTTTTTTCTATATCAGTTGAGTTTTTTAAAAAATTCTATTAATGTGCTATATTTCATTGACTTATG